>NC_067477.1:1704828-1707328 GCF_947179515.1 Apodemus sylvaticus | reverse complement strand
GTGACCAGGAAAGAATGGATCTCCCTCCCTAGACGCTATCACCTGCCAGCAGCTCCTCAGTGAGGCCTGGTGATCACCTCCCCACTAATGCTGGAATTTTGGCTGGCTTGATCTTGTACAGGTGTTCACAGCTGCTTTCAGTTCATGAGTGTGGCAGCTATGTCACAAGTAGAAGACAGCATTTCACTGCATTCTTCCACATCCTATGATTCTTACATTCTGTATTTTTTACCTGAGCTGCAGAAATATGGAGTGCCAATTGCAGAATCTGAGGAGTATAGCTAGAATGGCTTGGGTTGAGAGAAACCTCTGAAAGGGAACTACCTGGGAGGTGTTTGTATACATACCTCTGGAGTGCAGTTGGAAAGAAGACAATGCTGCGTAACACTGGGCTCCCAGGAACTAGAGGCAGAACTCCAGTATGAAGTATGTGTCTTTGTGGTAAATACTCCACCCTTGCTGCTGTCTAGTCCCCAACATGAAATCACTGTCATTGTAAAGAATCTGTACATTTTGCTCCTGCAGCCAGCTCAGGCTTGTCCTTGAGAATCAAACATAAATTTAGAAATTGCCAGCATGTAAGTAACTCTGGAAACCATGGAACTAGATTTTGGCGTGTATAAATAAAGACAAAAAAGAGAAGAAATTCTAAATGAAGTTGTGGGCAGTGCCGTGTTGTGATTTGAATAAGAATGGCCCCCATAGACTCAAGTGTTTGAAAGCTTGGCTCGTAGGGGGTGGCACTATTAGGAGATATGGTATTTTTGGAGTAGGTGTGGCTTGTTAGAGGAAGTGTCTCACTGTGTGGGCAGGCTTTGAGGCCTCCTATGCATAAGCTACACCTAGTGTAGTACACAGTCTCCTTCTGCTGACTTTGGTTCAGGATGTAGAACTCTCAGCCCCTTCTCCAGCACCATATCTGTCTGCACGCTGCCATATCCCCTACCATGCTGATAATGAACTAAACCTCTGAAACTGCAAGCCAGCCCCAATGACATGTTTTTCTGCTGTGATCATAGTGTCTCTTCACAGTCATGGAAACATTACGACACATGCGGAGTGTTGGGAAGACAGGAAGCTAAAAGGAGAACAAGAGACTAAGAAGGGGTTTCAGGAAGGACGAAGAGGCTGTCTGGCAAAAGCTGCTGGCATTGACTTTGGCGATATGGGAGTAGGAGCCTGTGACCTGCCAGAAGCAGCTCAGGGTGGTGTGAGGCAGACAACCTACAATGTTTCAGCACCGCTCTGAACCCTCAAAATAGCAGCACCTGGAGGCAGGCTGGCTCTGGCAGCTGAACCCTGTATTAGAACTTTTAAAATGCCTTTGAAATAAGGAGTTTTCAGATTCCAATGATGTTAGCACTGGAAAAGAATTAGATGGGTCCTTTGGCTCAAAGGCCTTGAAGGAACAGAGGAAACCAACCTACTGCCATCATTTGAAAAGGCGCTTAAAGCTCTATACAAATCCCCAGTCCTGTTAATTGCCTGTTTCCTGTGGTTTAGGAATAAAAGCCAGGGCCTTTCATCTGGAGTCACTGACCAGCACTTCATTCTGTGTACAAAAGTTGAGGAGGACATTTTCTGCTGAGCATCTGAACTCTGAATTTCAGGGAAATGTCTGCTGATTCTCACTGGTTTATGCTTGTGTACAGTAGCAGCATGGGGCATCTGGGATACAATGGGGCTGTGAGATGAATCCCAGCACCAATTCTTCATTTTAAACCCTCATTTCTAGGCAATGTGGTGGTAAATTATTTCTCCATAGGCAGAACTCACTAGTTTCCCTTGTCGTGGCTCTTTCCTCTTTCGTGACTGATCATTTGTTCATCCATTTGAAAACTGGCCAAGGAGTTGAGAATGTAGCTCAGTTGGTAGCTACCAAGCATGCGAGTCTTGGGTTCAGTCTCAGTTTCTCCTAAATCAGGCATGGCGTAACAGGCCTGTAATCTGAGCACGAGGGCGGTGGTGCCTGGGGGAGCTCAAATGTATCCCTGGATATACAGCAACCTTGAGACCAGCCTTGGTTACATGAGACCAAGTTTCAAAAGAAAAACCAAACAACAATAATAGCAAAGAAGTCTCATGGAAGAGGGAAGTCCAAACATACAGCACAGAAGAACATGTCATGTTCTAAAAACAATTTATGTAACTAAGGCGAACAACGCCACCAATGTTGGACAAGTCTAGATTCTAAGGACTTCAGGGGCAATGTTGAAAGAATAAGTTTTATCCTGGAGGCACAATGGACTTTAAACTTAAGGAACATTTTGATCTGATTTATGTTTTATGCTTGAGACAGAAGGCCACGTTTAAGGGAGTAATTACTGACTTTAATTGTGCAGGCGGCTAGGTCAGGACAAGGTAGTTTTTGAGATATTAGAGGAAAACTGACTGGGCTTGGAAAATGACTTGATAGAATTTCCCTCTATCGAGGAGAGAGGGGAATGAATCAAGGTCCAGCTCCCTTGGTTACCCTGCCAGCCAGGGATCACAGAATCTT
>NC_067477.1:1588546-1704628 GCF_947179515.1 Apodemus sylvaticus | reverse complement strand
ACAGAATCTGTTTTTTTTTTTTTAAAGATTTATTTTATATATGTGAGTACACTGTTTCTGTCTTCAGACATACCAGAAGAGGGCATCAGATCCCATTACAGATGGTTGTGAGCCACCATGTGGTTGCTGGGAATTGAACTCAGGACCTCTGGTAGAGCAGTCAGTGTTCTTAACTACTGAGCCATCTCCCAAGCCCGGGATCACAGAATCTTATTCCTTCTAGCCACTTAACATTTTGTATGTGTACACCTAGGCAGTGTGGTATATCAACAAAGAGACTGATTTCTTAAGTGCTAGAGGCAGTTCAGTTAATGATCCTGTAGATTCCGTGTTTGATAAAAGTCACTTCCTGGTCCATAGATGGCACCTTCCTGAAGTGTCTTCACCTGACAAAAAGAACAACGGGTCCCTGTGGGATTATTTAAAAAAAAATACTGGAGTGCCATCCCTGGAGGTTCTACTACCATGACCCATCATCACCCCCAAAGCCCACCCCACCCCCCAATCCAGCTATAAAGACCTTCACATAGGGACTCCAGACTGAATTTGAGGGAGTATAAACATCCAGCCCATGGGTTGCCCACTCCCAATTCCCTGTAGTCATTAGACAAAATTGCTCTCAGCCCCTCCCCCACCATCATCTTCTCTGCCAGTCTGGATACAGCCCTCTCCTCTGCTCAAGCGTTTACCATCTGTCTTGCCTCCATGGTGCCTGAGATGCTGTTTCGTCTTTCTGGCTCCTTCTGTCAATCATGTCCCTCAGGGCTGCTCTATTGTTCCTTTCCAGCAGGGAATGCCCTTTGCAGAGCTTTCCAGATCTTCTCCCAACCTGGTCAGAGCTCTTCTGGGTGTCTGCAGTTGGCTGTCACAGTTCCCAGCTCCATCTTTGATGACCTATCTGCATTTCCTAAGTGAGCATTCACCTTCCCAGGGACAGGTGCTTCTGTCTAGTTCTCCTGCCAGGCTTGCATCAGTGGTTTAAACCTGAGCTTGCAGACAGCGTGTGCATCAAATTGACACAAATCTAGACATACTTAGGAAGAGGGGATTTCAATGAAGGAGTTGTCTCTATCAGAGTGGCCTGTGAGTATGTCTATGGGGAATTTTCTTGATTGACATTTGATATGGGAAGGCCCAGATTGATGTGAGTGGGCCCATCCTGGATAGTTGGGCCTGGATTGTATAAGCAAGCAAGCTGAGCAAGACATGGGATGCAAGCCAGTAAGGAGCTCTCCTCCATGCCCTCTGCTTCAGTTCCAACTTTCACATTCATTCCTTGAGTTTATGTCCTATCTCCCCTCAGTGATGGACTGTCACCTGGAAGCATGAGCTGAAATAAACTCTTTCCTCCCCAAGTTGGTCTTTGGTGGAGTATCTTATACCAGCAACAGAACCCTAACTAGAATGGCACTGATCTCAAAGAAGCTGTGCACAGGTTTCTGATATTTTTTCAAAGGTTGGATAGATAAGTAGCATGTGTGTTGATAAGTCATCCTGACTACATAAAATGCCTAAATCTCTCTTAGTATGTTATTATTTTTAATAAATCAGACCACCTCTTGGCATTCCCGAAGAAAGTAATTAGACAATCATTTAGCTAATTAAAAGTGGGTAAAACCATGGCTCCAGACGCATAGGCAGTAGAGCATGGCCTTGTTGGACATCAAAGGGAGGAGAGGCCCCTGGTCCTGGAAAGGCTCAATGCATCAGTGTAGGGGACTACCAGGACAGGGAAGTGGGAGGGGTTGATTGGGAAACAGGGGGAGGGGAAATGGCTTATAGGACTTTGGGATAGGGGGGGACCAGGAAAGGGGAAATCATTTGAAATGTAAATAAAGAATTTAGCTAAGAAAAAAGAAAAAAGAAAAAAAAAGTGGGTAAAACACTGAAACATAGTTTTTCTTTTCAAATCCAGTATTTAATTTTGAGGTCACTATAGATTCTCATACAGATTTTCCTGGTTCCTGCAGTGGTGACACAGCTGGGAAGTGGCTGTCTGTGAGAGTCAACATTTCTGAAACTGAGAACAGACACTTAAAGGAACAGAGAGTCATTCTGGCTCACAGTCTAAGGGCCTCACTCCAAGGCAGGCATAGCAGTGGGAAGATGGAGAGTTGTCTGTCCATGTCTTGCTGGGTCAGGACACATCTGCTTCCTCCCCACTGTGACAGCACTGTGATCAGCTGCCACAGTCATGCCTACCCAGCAGTTCTTCCAAACCATAACAAGTTAGCTCATCCATGGCATCCTACCCGACAGAACTTTGGGGACCGTATATTACTGCACTGGATTCAGAGCTGTTTATGTTCTCTTACATCCTCAAAAGCTCTATTTTCATTTCTCTCTAAAAGTCTCCTGCTCACTTCGCTTCTGAAAGAAACCATTGGTCTTTAAATGGTCCCTGACAAACAGCTGATGACAGTGAAGAAGTAGTGGAGTCACTAGACTCCAAATGAAGACTCAGCACTAGGCTTGACTTAATAATGGAAAAAGGAGCCTTCCTATTTCCCTTCTGCTGGATCAAAAATAAGATTTCTAGGAGTGAAGAGATGACTCAATGGTTAAGAACAGCAGTTGTTCTCCTGGAGGTCCTGAGTTAAATTCCCAGCACCTACATGGCAGCTCATGTCCATCTATAATTGTAGCTCCATGGGATCCAATGTCCTCTTCTGGAATGCATACATGCAGACAAAATACCCACATGTATAAAATAAACAGAGAGACATATAGATGGATAGATATTAAAAATGAGATTTCTGTCCTGGATCTTCAGAGCTCAGGTTCTGCCTAATTAGAGGCAGAGACATATTTTACAAGGTCTTCAACCACAGTCTTTGCTACTTAGGAGCTCAGTGGGACCTGACATGGGCTTCACAATAGATTAATGTAGGGAAGAGAGAAGGAAAAGCCATTGAGTTCAACATTAACTCAAGATTTAGCATTTAAAATAAATTAGGATGTAGGTATACATTAGGATGGTTGTTAGAATGCTTGGCTGGCAAGCACAAGCCCTGGGTTCCACCCTTAGCACCCCATAAACTGGGTGTGTTGTTGTGCACCAGTAATTCAGCACTCAAGGAGGCTGAAGAAGAGATTCAGATGTTCAAGGTCATCCTTTGCTACACAGAAAGTTCCAGGGAAGTTGGGGCCACCTGACAACATGATTGTCATCAAGGCAAATTAGAAAATAATTCTTGGGAGCTGGAGAGATGGTTCAGTGGTTAAGAGCATTGACTGCTCTTCCGAAGGTCCTGAGTTCAATTCCCAGCAACCACATGGTGGCTCACAATCATCTGTAATGAGATCCGACACCCTCTGGTGTGTCTGAAGACATCTACAGTGTACTTAACATACAATAAAAAAATAAATCTTTAAAAAAAAAAGAAAGAAAATAATTCTGATTCATTTTTCCTTTCCTGTTTTTTATCTCTTTTTAGTCAGAAAGATTGTCCTGCACAGGACTAGCTGTTGTGCTCAGGTAAATGAATAGTTCCTGTCCACAATGGCCAGGCAGAATAGAAATATAGGCCCTCCACTGTCTACCCAGGGAACTTGACTCCCATTCCCTTTGATTTTAGCATTAGGCTACATTTCTTGAGCAGGCTCCTTGGTGGTAGGGTTGAGGTCAGCAGGAGGCAAACAAGAAAGGACCAATATGCTTCTGAAGGGTCTCAGTGTGGAGGGCGCTGGCCCAGTAGGATGGAAGCTGGGATGGGATCTAAGAGATGTGGCGGCTTCCTGTGGCTTATGCTGATTGATGGGCTTCATTGTGTCCTAGAGATTAGAGAAATAAGAGAAACACCACGTGACAATTAGCAAACAGGAACCAGAAGAAACACATGACAGATCCGTAGATTTATGAAAAACAGTGCTGACAGGCCCATTTTTCAGAGTTCAGTGTTTCACCTGCAGAATTTAAAATATAATTAAAAAAAAAAAAAAAAGCCCTCCCAAGAGTCTTCTTCACATTTCAGACGCTTCTCTTAAATGAGAGAATGCAAGTCAAGCAGGTTCTCATCAGTACCACTTTCAGGGAAATAGCTGTAGATGCCAGAACACATTTCCCTTTCTTCCACCTGATAATCCCAAGGTCACGACATAGAAAGGGGCAGAGATGTGCTCAAGCAAGAGGGTTCAAGTTAGCAGCAGACCCAGGTGAAAAGTGAAAATATAGTTTTTTAGTTTTTCTTTGAATTTTTTCTTCCAACCTTCATCTTTTTTGTCTTTCTCCTTCGATTCTCATTTCCTTTTCCAGTTTCTCTGGGGAGGGGGGGGGCGCAGTTGAGGGAGGAGAGGGAGGGGGAGGGAGAGATCATAGGTTTTATACTCATTTGGAATACTAACACTTGGTCAGAATTCAGAATCCGTGTAGTGGGAAAAAAAGCGATCCACGAGAGCAGACAATCCATTCCACCTTAAAACTAGTCTACCTTAAAAGCGCCTCCTTCTCCTCTTCCTCCTCCTCCTTTTCCTCAACTGTTAATATCACTTTAGCTCTCTACTTGAATGGACTCAGTTACAAAACACCTCCTACTTCTGAGGGACACCATGAACTCTTCCCAGAGCACCGGCATGCTTTCCCACCTTTCTTCACAGGAAAACGAAAGCTGCACAAACAAAGCGGGGACCAGTTAGAACACAACCATGACCCAGAATCTAAAACCTGGGTGGGGTTGCTGGGTAACACTTTAAGAGACCACCAGCTGCCCAGCTGTGGGTCACTGGGCTTCACCCCACTCCCTGACTTAAGCAGGGTCACCTGTTGAATCCCTGGAGAAATTTTCCTTCATTGGGAGACCAGACTGGGTTTGGTACTGGAGGCTTTTCAGCTTCTAATTACGGTGTTCAGAAGAGAATGGAGACAGCTTTAAAATAATGAGAATGCTGGTTAAAGGAGTAGATGGTGCTGGGTGACTAAGAGAAGAGCTGGCTCTGTGTACAGTGTACATTTAGCCTGTCAGCAAACACAGAGCCTTTTGCAGGTACCACAGACATGCAAGTAGGACGACGAAGCCGTGAACCCGGAGGTTCTGGGTTTTGCTTTCCCAAGCAGCTGCTGAACTTGGAATCGCAGCTTAATAGAAATTAGAGTTTTGAATCCCCTAGCAATTTGCCTCTGTTGGGCCCGCGGTTCATTATGATGCAAAGAGAAAGGCTCCCGGAACGGGGTGTGATTCAGGCCTGCATTCCTGTTGCCACGTCTGATTCAACTGAAAGCCAGAAGTACAGTGAGTGTACTTCCTGGTCTTTGACCCTTCCTGGGAGCTATTGAAAAGCGGAGTTTGTATAGAACACTAACCTCCTTCTCCACATTCACAGCCCATTAAAGTTAGTAAACCCACTCAGAGGCCGGCAGAAAACCACTTTTTAAAAATGTTCACCCCCACTTCCCTCGTAGCTTAAAAGCAGAGTGTCTACCTTCTTAACTTCTGTCCTCAGCAAACTGAAGCACTAGCCTGTGAGACAGCTGTTAAATGTCCCAAGGCGTTTCTTGTGCTTTGGCACAAAAGGACCAGTGACATAGAGGACGGTTGTTTTAAAATCTGTAAGCTTGAACAGACCAAAGCAAGATAATATAAATGCAAGGAGAGTGGGATCCAACGAGAGTAGAGTGTGTCGACTCTGCTGTAAGACTTTAATCTACACAGGGACCAAGTTACAGACAGGCAGTCGTGGAGCAGAGAGTTTAAGCCACTTGCCTATGGCTACCCAGCTAACTGAGCAGAGTGGGTTGATATGAGTCCAAGAAACCTGAATGCAAGCTCCCACTGCTGCCTCTCAGCGCTGGAGGGGAGCTGGACCCTGGATATTTATACAAGACAATAAAGCAAAATCCAGAACCGATGAGATACAGGAAAAACATAAATAACTGATCTGTCTATCTATTTTTAAAGCTCATTCAAAGTCAAGTTCAGAATTTGTGAAGTTGAATTAAAACACAGATGTACAGAGGGGTTTAACGTGAGGCTACTTAACACTAGGTGGGGCCAGAAATAACCAGAGGCCCCGTTCCTGGATGTTTAGTAGTTAAGGTGAAGAACAGACTCAGCCGGGCAGTGGTGACCCACACCTTTAATCCCAGCACTTGGGAGGCAGAGGCAGGCAGATTTCTGAGTTCGAAGCCAGCCTGGTCTACAGAGTGAGTTCCAGGACAGCCAGGTCTACACAGAGAAACCCTGTCTCGAAAAGTCAAAGAGAGGGAGAGAGGGAGAGAGAGAGAGAGAGAGAGAGAGAGAGAGAACAGGCTCATTTGGCCACTAAGTTAGTCTATACTTCTCTAACTTTTCCAGCTGAAGATGGACTCTGAAGCAGTGGTGCCGCTGCTGAAGATTCACAGGTTGAAGTCAACATCTCCTATATCCCGTCAGATAAAAATACAGTCAAAACAAACTGCACAGCAGAACAAACTGAAAGGCTCAAACCAAATCACAGGAACCTTTAGTTCCCCCAAACACCTGCCCTGGGGCAAAGCAAAGAAGCTAATTGCTGTGCACTGAGCTTGCCAATCAGAGGATTTTCAGGGTAGGGTGGAAATCCCCTCAGGCTGTGGAAGCAGTAGGGATTCTAGGCTGTGAATAGGCCCCAGAGGAATGCCCAGGAGCTGCACAAAGAAGGGTTTCTGCTCTCTGATCCCTCCAGAGGGACGTTAAAGGGTGTGATGAACTCAATAAAAGAACTGAAGAACCCCCCTCCCAGCCTGTTGGAATTGTAGCAGGTACCAGTGACTCTGCTTAAGTAACTGATCATTTACTTGAGCAAAATCTGCCTTCTGTAAAAACAACAACAACAAAACAACAACAACCAAAGCAAACAAACAAACAAACAAAAAACCATGAGGAGATGGCAGCATTAGATCTGAAGAGATCAGCTTTGAAACAAGCCACTCAGGTTGAGCACTGAGGTCTGTGCCAGGTGTGAATGCAGAGAATTGGAGACTTTCCACACACTCCACCTGACAGCCAGCACTGATAGATTCTGACAGTCCCTGGGGACCAAAAACCAAAAGGTTGAGAATGAGGTACCACCATGGAACCAGCCCCTGCTGGGGGCGCCAGGGAGAACAATGAGCAAAGAGGCTTTGAGGCAAGGCATCTGTGGCAGCGCTGTTCCCTCATGGGGCAACCAGCACACTGCAGGGCCTGAGACCAGCAGAGTGAGTTTTTGTTAGCAGCCATGGACAGAAAAGAACAATGAAGATGAGTTAATGAGAAGAAAGAGCCTCATGAGCAATAATATATTCACTAGTGTAACTGGAGTTTGAGGTCAGAAGGCCCAACTCCTGGAGCCCAGCCGGCTTCACTCATTTGCCCTCCCCCAGTTAGAGAGAAGAGAACCGGTGAACAGCAGAGATGAGATTCACTCAGTGTGACACATTCAGAAGAGACGAAAAAGGACCCAGTGGCTGGCTCCAATTCCATTTCCTCTTTTACAAAGGTTATTTTTCAAGTTTTAATTGTGTTATTGTTAAGAGTACAAAACAACAATAACAACAACAACACACCAAAACTCCTGGCTAAGAGAGTGGACTCGTTGGCTTGGGTGGACACTGAACACTCCATCTGTGTCTCAGTCACTTTGACTAAGGGATCAACCATCCTTAGAAGGATGCTTGTCTTTATCATCATGCTAAAAAGAGGTGGGTGGAATAGTTAGTCCTTTAATGAGATGCTGTATGTTTTCCTTCCCAGAATTCCTGCCTCTAGGATAGAACAGACTGTGGCCTTGTTAAGAGTCTTAAGTCTGCTTGCTTTTCTTAATTATTAAAAAAAAAAAAAAACAAAGCACATAATTTTTCCATTTTGTCTCCTTTCTAAATGCAATTTTCCTAACACTTTGGGCTCCCCACTCCACCCCCTACCTCTGGGCAACAGTCTGGGCTCTCTCTCTCTCTCTCTCTCTCTCTCTCTCTCTCTCTCTCTCTCCCAGCCACGCAGATGCTTGATCACTTCATCATTGTTCCACATCAGCTTCAATGGCATTTATCCCCAACCCCACTTTTTATTCCTCTGGACTGGTGCTTCACCACTCTCTCCTGTTCTGCAGTGGAGGAATAAGAGAATAAGGAATCATACTCCTTTATCACCCCCTGTATAGAGGGGTTAAGCGCCAACTGGGCCAGGGCTTCACTTTGAGGGAAGTCTTTCCTCTAGAGAGGTCTTTATCAACAGAGCCTGCAGCAGTTAGAGCAAGTGCTTTGGTCTTTAGAGGCACCCTTAACAAGACCATAACAAATGAGCAGTCCCTGGCACCCATTATAGGGAACAGATTTCCAAGCATCTGTTGGCCTGGAGACAACCAAATAGGAGTCTTCTTCTTGAAACACTAAAACTTGACTTGCCAGGAGTAAAAGGATTTAGCAAGATTCCCTGTAACACAGGCTTTTCTGAAAGTCCTTGTAGTTTTGAGACAGTGTCTCCTATAGCTTGGGCTGTCCTCTAACTTATTCTTACTTATGCAAGGCCTAATACCCACCTACCCCTACCCACCCCCGTTATTTTCGAGACAGGGTTTCTCTGTGTAGCCCTGGTTGTCCTGGAACTCACTCTGTAGACCAGGCTGGCTTTGAACTCAGAAATCTGCCCACCTCTGCCTTCCAAGTGCTGGGATTAAAGGGATATGCCACCTCTGCCCAGCTAAGACCTAATCTTAAACTCCTTATCTTCCTGGCTCTACCTCTCACTGGAGTGTGCTAGCACTTATTACTAGCTATTCTGAAAGTATACATTGTAAATCACTGTCCACTTCACATTCTACACCTAAAGGAAATGTCTACCTCCATCCTCCAATTTACTTGAACAGATAAGAACTTTGTTTCCATTGTAATGCTACATTTTTAGGGATGTTTATCCCCTAGAGATGGAGCAAAATGATGGCTGAAAGAAAGATGAAAGATTGTTTGTTACATGATTGACAGACTCAAGCTAAATTTAGAAATTATGAGTTTGGATGTCACCTTATGGCAGTCATTTTAAGGGAGAGAAAGCCTCTTTTTGCAGTGATTGTTAAGAACTTGGGTGATTTGGGAGCTTTCATTCTTTCTTTCTTCCTTTCTCTCTCTCTCTCTCTCTCTCTCTCTCTCTCTTTCTTTTTTTCTTTCTTTCTTTCTTTCTTTCTTTCTTTCTTTCTTTCTTTCTTTCTTTCTTTCTTTCTTTCTTTCTTTCAAGATATAAAAGTGCATCCTGCCAAATCTCCTCTTTTCCCCTTTAAATTGAAGCCATTTGAGAGAGAGACTGTGGTATTCTACCAGGTGACTTTCTAGGAGTTCCCATCTTGGGATTTCTGAAGACACTAGTTGAAGACACGTGACTACTGTGCATGTCATCTTAAAGTTTCCTTCGGTGTATCTTAGGGGAGGATTAGCTATTTTTCAAGCCCCCAAGTTTCCTAGAAACCTGATTCATATAGCAGTGAGAGGAAACTGCCTAGGGAACAAAGCAGAGAACACAGGTGGGTGTCAGGAAACAGTGTCCTTGGGCTTCCTTGGGGGAAAGGGCATGGGGCTGGAAGACCCACAGAAGGAGGCACAGCACAAAGCCTCTTCCTCAGCAGGCCTCCTCTGGTACCTCCTGACAAAGATTCTTCTAGCTCAAGTGAGTATGGCAACTGCCTACCTCCATTTCTCTGAAGCCACGCAAACTGTATTAAACCAACAGTTTCCCTCCAGATTCAGCATCACTTCTGCCAAGTGTGTAAAAATAAAATGGGGTATGAGAAAAATTTACAAATAAAAATCTTACAGCAATCCTGGCAATAACTGTTTCCTGGTGACATAATGTGTTCTCAGAGACTTGGATATGACAGAACACAAAGACCTGCACAAGAAGTCTCAGGTCTTGTCCAGTGGACACCAAACTGGGGCATTCTACTAACAGTGATGGGCGTTTGAAAATTGCCTGTTGGTCATTTGAAGATATTTTCATTTCTGATGGGCCTGTAATCTGTGAGAAATGAACTTCAATTGCTTTTTCTGCAAGTACTAAAAAGTTACTCTTATGTCTTAGAGGGCCCCAGCAAAGCACATGTCAAGGACTGGTAGGTCAGTGGGTCTGAAATCACAGCTCTGAAATGAACACTTGATACTGTATATAAATTGAATGATCAGCTGGGTGATTTTAGAACTACCTGGGTGGAATTTATGTGTCTTCTGGATGAGATGATGGTTCTAGGCCAGTGGGAGTACCTGACACAGAGCACTGCAATCAGCCAGGAGGGGAGGAGAGCTGGGCGGGAGGGGGTGGGTAAGTGGCTTGACCCCCGACCTAGTCTTTTCACCCAACTCCTTCTGATTGTCCTTCAGTGTGAGTGCAGCTACTTACAGGGCAGTTGTTTCTTGCTGTGTGAAAGCAAGCTCAGGATGGCTCAGCATTTGCTTGCTCTGCGAGAGATGGTCAAGTGCACCTTGACCTACATGTCCCCAGCAGATTGGGAGATCTAAGAGCAAGCTTGACAATTTGCAGCCTTGGCTTGGAAAGTTGAGTCATTACTGATTGGTGATATCTTTTTTTAAAAGATGGTTAATATTCATACGCCAAATTCCGATCTTTTAATTTAGATCCTGGACTTTCAGCAAGAGATTGAGAGGAAGAAAAGTTTTACAGAAGGCAAGAAATGACTCAAGACAGAGACCGATAAAATTGTAGAAGAGTGAGACAAAAATTAAAACAGCACTAACCAGTTGAGGAGAAGAGACGCATGAAAAGTAGATGTGGTGTAGCTAAGCTAAAGAAAAGGAGACAAAGAGGGAAAGGAGGTTAGTGAAAGAATACTTCCAAGTTTATTAAAATGTTAAAATTCCAGCTCTCATAACTATCTTTCCTAATTACTCTATTTTCTTTCTCTCTTAAAACTGTTTATTTTATTTTTATATGCATTGGTGTTTTGCCTGCATGTATGTCTGTGTGAGGGTGTTGGATCACCTGGAACTGGAGTTACCGATAGTTGTAAGCTGCTATGTGAGTAGTGGGAATTGAACCTGGGTCCTTTGGAAGACCAGCTAGTATTCTAAACTAGCTGAGTCAACAACTCTCCGGCCCCTCTTTTCTTTTATCATCAGTAGTTTGTAGAGTAGGAATAACCCATTCCCTTCTTGGCTTCTAAACTGTCATAACCCCTTAGGACAAATACAGCTAGATTTCCTTTAAAGATAGCATTGGGAAAAAATGGAAAGTGAATGGAAGAAAGGATAAAGAAAGGTTGCCCCATTGTTGCCTACCTATTTAGGATGCAAGACACAGGTGTGTGTGTGTGTGTGTGTGTGCGCGCTCAGTGCGTGTTCGCCAGATTTTCTCCAGAAGGATCTGAGTGTTATAAACAACCTTACTATTCAAACTTACTGACTGTACACAGCTTCAGTTGTAAAAGACTTGATAGTTCTCCTGTGAATGTGAAAAGACTGATTTCAGAGAACAACAAACGTGTCCAGAGCACAAGACTGAACTATTTCCTCCATATAGCCTGCTGGGGTTCCCACACATGATGTCACCTTAATTCCCACGTTAACTATGTGTACCTAGTTTCTCATTTTCCATATATCATCTTCTTTGGCTAGTGGCCAGTTCCCATCTGCTGCCATTCTTGGCCCCAGAAGAGAAGCATGAGCTCCATGATATTTAACAAGTCATTTAACAACGGCCGAATATGAATGGCATATTCGTTCATGAAGACTGAAGACTCTGCACATTACAGCAGAAGTTATTGACGCACATTAATAAGTTGTTACTTTTTCAGTACGGGTAAGGAATAGAAAAAGTTCAAAAGGGGGCCATTCTGCTTTGATAGCTGAAGGCTTCCAGGTGTATCTCAATGGATGAACCTGTAACAGACTCCAAAGGCTCGTGGGCCATATCTTTGCATAAGCAAACTGGGATCTGTGCTCACAGTTATTTGATTTGCATGAACAGAAGCTAATATTTAATTTCACTGTCTTTCTATCACACTGCCAAAAAAACCAGAGATCTTGAAGAATCAGACTAATGTTTTCTGACCTGTAAATATATTTAGAGCCATCCCTTTTATGCTTTGCTCTCCAGAAAGAACATGCCGCCATGCTGCTTGAGTTTGCCTTGTTTTCCTAAGAACCTGCATTGCAGGATCTTCACACTTACTAACTACCTAACCTATGCCCCAGTTCTAGGTTGGAGCATCAAATGCATAAATAGGAATGGCAAATATTAGACTACTAATCTGTTTTGATTCCATAACTGAGAATAATAAGATGCATTTCTCAAAAGGCTGTGGCAACTAAAATAAAACAAAAAGCAAAAACCCACTTTGAACAGTCAAGGAAGCCTGAAATTTGAGAAGATTCAGTCCTGCAGTGCTTTTGTCTTGAGATAGCGTCCAACCTAGCCTGTGTTTTCCAGGTGGCTGCAGAAGCCTCATCGGCAGCAATGTAAGAAATAGGACACGAGTTACAAATATGCTCAGTTAAAACATTTCCTTTCTGAAGGACAAAGCTGCCTGGTCCAGAATAACAATGTCAATCGCCTTGCGTCCACCAAAAGGGGACCTAACTACACCTTCTCATCTGTATCCAACCCTGACTCGATTCCCTGCTCCGGTGTGCAGCGCAGGGCAGCAAGAGTGTTGATCCCTACAGACCCTGCCATCCCGGGAGAGACAGCCTCTGCCTTTCTTGGATAAGCTGTAGATTGCTAACGGCCATGGCCCGGCTTTGCGCCCCTGGGAGTAATGAACACACCATACCGACGAATCTCAGTCTGCACATACCTTCCCCGAGCAATTTTAACTTTTCCCATGTCCATTAGGCCTTCCAGCCTAATCTCACTCTGCCAATTGCTCCCATGGTGAGATCATTAAGTAAATTATTTTAAGATCAAACACCCTGCAGTGACAATGGCGTCCCATGTAAGGTAAATGCTTCAAAGGCCCCCCTTTCAAATTACTGCTCTCCGGAGTTCCTCGTCGCCTCTCCTAGGGCCTACCCCGCCACTGCCTGCGCCGCTTGGCTTGTTGCCCCAGGCAAAGGTAGCACTGCTAATTGGCCTCTGTAACAAAACTGACCTGTGGACAGGATAAGGCTTGTTTGGAGCTTAGAGACAAAAATTATTCAAGGTTAAAAACACATGAATGCCCCAACTACGTCACCAAGAAAGCGGACTGAATGAACGTCTTCTCCCGCCGTTCCTGGTGTGAAAGAATGCGCTCCCGGCGCCCGGGCCGAACAAAGGCTCCTTCAGGTAGCCGGCGTCCGCACCCTCTCTGCGGGGCTCCTCGCCATCCTCTTAAACCCTGGGCTCAGGAGCCCCATCCTCGCCGGGGTTCCAGGCCCCCTCCTGGGAAGGGCCTTTGATCTCCTGGGCTAGTGGCAGATGGGACAATTTAACTGCTTGAAACAGGTGCAGCGAGTTTGCCTGACAGGTCGGGGCTTTTATTTCTAGCACATTAGCCGTGCGCATACAAATGGGTTTTTGACAGATTCAAGCAGGTAAAATAGCACCGAGGCTCTGCGAAAGCGCGGTCACACCTGCCGAGGTGGCACAATTGCAAAAATGCTGCATAAATTAAAGACAGGTAAAACCCCGAGGCTCCCTGCAGCAGGAGGCCCTGGATTTGGGTTTTTGTTTTTTGTTTTTTGTTTTTGTTTTTTTACTACTTGGAAAGGTGGTGTGTTGTGGTGGGAGTGGGAGGGCATTCTCCAACGAGTAAACACCAAATCCCTTGATCTCTTTGGGCTCAAAAGAAGCCCGGCTTGGTCGGGTGGTTCCCAGCCATCCTCCTGTGGTGGTGGCTTGTCACACTTCAGTGATACTCGCCGGGACTGAGGAGGAGAGGGGAATAAAGCAAGCACCCGGCTGCCCTGGGGCTACCCTGCAGCCACCGCCCCTTGCTGCCCTCCTGCTATTCTTCCTCTCCAGGTGAAAGATTGGGATCTACAAATTGTGCTTAGCTAATGAAATAGCTCACCCATTGAGGAAAGTCTTCTAAGGGCGTCCATAGAATCAGGAAAGTGACTGGTTGCGCTAGTCAATCTTCTCCGATATGGAAAAAAGAACGATTTTGGAGCGATTGTCCATTACTCTCATTTTTCTTGGGGAAAAATGTTGAAGAGGGACGTTCTTTTTGTTCTTCTAATCGGAATATATAAGTAATTTTCTTGCAGCATAAGTGTTCCAGAACATTATTTGCGTGCATGCGTGTGTGTGTGTAAAATGGTACACTGAAATAATTTTAAAGTTGCAAAATGTGATGCTATTTGGCAGTAATTTTTCTTTTGTTCTCCATAGGTGCGCATGGTAATCTCTTTATATAATAAAATTAGATTTCAAATTAATAACTTAAATTCACTCCCTTTTTCCATTTCCATTTTTAACTTCTGAAGGTTTCGAGAGTGTGCTTTTTCATTCTCAAGAACCTTAGTTAGGCATCACAGTTAAAAGCCTCAGCACCTTGGGAAGGGGGCTGCTCCTTCCCTGACTGTGCTTCTAGACTAAGAAAAATTAAACATCACCTCTTGCCTTTTTCTTGGCCTTGCTGCTCACTAATGGGCTGAGAGAGACAGCACTTACAAGATAGGGCAGCACTCAAGAGTCCAACCTGGAAAGAAGGACCCCTCCTAACAAAGATGCTTCTCTGGAGGCCGTGGCATTTTCTCTGTTGAAATCACAATCCTGGACCAGTTATTGCACAGAATGACTAAGACTTCAGAGGACATGGAAGTAAGCTCCAGGTTTTAAAGAGAAACTATAATGGAGGGAGACCAAAGACCAGCTACTCAAAGTGAATGGTATTGTGAGTGTGTTTATTGACCTATTCATTGGATGAATTCAGCTTGCTGAGAGCCATGGTGTAGAAGGCACTAGGGGGCATGCAGATACTCTGCTCAGAATGGGGCCCAGGGGCAGATCTGGGACGAGGATGTGTGCACACATGTGCATGTGCACAAGGGAAGATTATGGGCTAAAGGAACTGTGAGTAAGGTAGAACAGTAAGCACTGATACTTTACAGGGCACAGAGTACAATGGAAGAGGAGCCAGCCTTAACAAGAGGGGGTTATCACCAAGTACAGGAAGGGAGCTTTGTTTTTGTTTGTTTTCTGAGACAGAGTTTCTCTGTGTACCCTTGGCTTTCCTGGAACTCGTTTTGTAGACCAGGCTGGCCTCAAATTCTGAGAGACCCACCACCTACCCCTGCATCCTGTAAGGATCAAAGGTGATAACCACGGTTGAGATTTTGCCTAGGCTCTGCCCAACAGCCAGGTATGTCTGACTCACTATAAAAGGGGCTACTTGCCTCTCTCTCTCTCTCTCTCTCTCTCTCTCTCTCTCTCTCTCTCTCTCTCTCTCTCTCTCTCGTTCTTGCTCTGTCCTCTTGCTCCTGCTCCTCTCTTTATTCACCTCCCCCCTTTCTCTTCAAGTGCTCATGGCCTGCTCCTCTACTCTCTGCCTTTCTCTCTCTTCACTCCCTTAACTCCCCTCCCCATGACCTGAATAAACTCTATTCTGTCCTGTGGCTGGTACCTCAGGGTGAAGGGATGCCTCAGCATGGGCCCATGGAGGCACCCTCTTCCCCCACACCTGACTACACATCCACCATATTTTCTCTCTTCTTATCTTTTTATAAAATACAACATCCACCACCACACCTGGCCCAGGAAGAGGGTTTTAAAGAAAATATTTAATAATTAATAAATAGGTGTTTGTTTAGGTGATTATTAGAGCATAGACCAAAGATGATGATAAAGAATTCAAACTGTATGAACAATGTGCAAACACATAAGATAGAGGAAATCTTAAGAGTGAACCCAGGGGAAGTACCTGGTACTTGGTCATGGCATGTTGCAGAACCTTCACACACCGACTGACAAGCTCCTCTGTGAATACTAGCCAGCAGTCTGAGCATGGCAAGGCTGACAATACAGAAGAAGCCTGTGCTCCACCGCAGTCCTGGAGAAACCAATTCTGGGGTTCATAAGGAAGAAGTGGCTTCTGAGCTGTCATGGCCCTGCGTTCGGTCATCATCACTTGAGCCACCATCACTGGTTAAAGGAAGCAGAATGTGTGCATGTTTGTATGACCATGGCCATCACCATGAATGCAAGAGAAAGCAGGGTGGGCTGGTGGCATCTTTGCAAGGTTCAGGAACACATTAGCTCTTTATTAAAGCTCAATTTTAAAATTTTGTTCTACAAGTTCAAAGTATATTTGCAATACTACTTTTCTTTTCAATTTGGGGCTTTTACAATTTATTTTTCAACCTTGATTTATTTTCTCTGTGCGTGGGGGTGTTGGCTTTGATTTTTCAAAGCTTACCTTTAAAAAGGGTTTTTAAATGTTTTAGCCTCTCTTCTCGCCCACTGCCCACCAGAGATAGTAAAAAAGAAGTTATTAGGACACAGCCAAAGTGGACCTGTTTAGAAATAGTTCTTTGGAGCAAATAGTTCCTTGGGGCGACTTAGAACTCCAATTGTCAGGATACCAGCAGTCAAGTTCAGTAGTGTCAAAAGAATAAACATAAATCAGCAGCAGTGGCACAACCCAGCAGAAATAGTCAGGCTTCTGCCAAAGTAGCAGTCAGCAGGAAGACCAAGACCAGCAGGGACACAAGGAGAAGTTCTCTGCTATGCCTCTCTCAACAAAGCAAATATCAGTGAAGACAAAGACTTGAGATTAATGAAGTGTTGCAAAGCTAGCTATGCAAGCCAGCCATCACTGTCCATTAAGTCCTATTTATATTCCTTACAAACGTGTCCTCCCACGGGTCTTGCCTCAACTAAACACCACATGAGTCTGTCTTAGCAAAACTCTGCATAAGTCTGTATCAACTTCTGCTTCACTCTGCCAATCAACCTGAGTCCACCGAATTAGCAAGAAGCCACCAGAACACCACCAGAAGTTTTTTGGTGCATTTATCTCTATGGAATCACAACAAATGATGACTGATAAACAGTGGTAAGGAGTACAAATACCATCCAGCGTCATCCACTGTCTGTTGAGTTATATTTATATTCCTTCTAAACATCATGTATCTTTTCATGTGTCTGCTTTAGCAAAAAATCCTTTATCTATGTGCCCAGCAAGGCAGTTTCTACTTCAGGGAAGTCGGGGTAGAGGGGCTGGGGCTGGGGAGGGGACAGGGAAGCAGGGTAGAGAATCAGAGAGAAACTTTGGAGAATTGTTTTTTTCTTCTACCACATGGGTTCCAAGGATAAAGCTCAGGCCAAGCACCCTTTCCTGCTGAATATCTCATCAGTTCTTTCCTCCTGCTTTAAAAGAAATTGAAATGTAAAACAAAAATTTAATCTATGATTGTGATGTTTTAAACTGTATGAACTTAGAAGTTGTGTGATTTTAGAAGCTCTTTGAAATTATAAATTTCTAATGTATAACTTTGAAGGTGTGAGTTATGCTCCTTTGAGATACCCTGGTAATATATTTGGTATTCTGGCTGAAAGGGCTAAAACTTAGATGGTTGAGCAGCTTGGACAGACTCTACCACATCAGAGACTTTAAACAATCTGTTGGAGAGACCCTGTCTGTCATGTGGTCAGGTGGGAAGTCCTACCCAGTCTATCTATCTCAGGTTGGACCTGTTGCTAAGGCACCTTCTTCTCTCAGTACTTGTTTCTGTCAGGGAATGATCTCATCAATCGCCTAGGAGCCATTCCCACTCCTGTCCTTTGGTTTTATTTCCCTCTCAACCCTGTCATTTGTCTGTCCACCACTAGATGATAACCTGCATGTGCTCTACTTTCAGAGCCCAGGATGGCCTGATGACAGCACAGACACTAAACTGTGCTTTATTGACCAAGGGAATAGCCAGGTGAATCTACCAGGCTGCAGTGCCCACAGTGTGTGGCCTGATGCTACTGTGGTCTTCTCATCTTCCCTTGGCTCTCTGTCTTGAGGAAGCTAATGGTGCTGAGGACAAGTCTAGCCCTGGGTATATTTTAGTCTCACTTGTTTGAGTTTACAGTGTTGCCTTTTTTTCTTTTTTCTTTTTCTTTTTTTTTTTCAGTCTGATAGTATCAATCTGACAGACTGATTCAACAAGGTATGACATTAATCTTAGTGAGGTATCTTGTTGACTTCAAATGAAATGCCTGCCTGGCACCTGTGCTGATACAGGTGTGCTCCTGAATCCTGCCTATTGAGTAGCTCTGAGGAAGCTCCTACCCTAAACCCTACTGGGAGGAAGAAAGACAACTGATCTTGTAAGCAGAGAAGGGTAATCTTTCCAAGAGCCTATGAGCATGTGGCTCAGCCCCACGGGCGAGCTTACCTGCTGATTTGGGCTGGAGAATCTAGTACCGTTATAGGCTAAGAATACATGACATGATTCTTTTCAGAAAGGTGCGTTCGAAATGGAATTTTTGAAAAAAGTTAAGATTTTTTACAGTGGGTTAAGATCACCAAATTAAACTCCATAGTCTTCCCTGCCCACTCAGGTCCTCAAATCCTCTTAAAGTCTTAACCATTGCCAAACCAGCTTCTTTCTCTGAACCTGTCTGTGTCAGTTTCAAGTTCTTTAGGATCTAGACATTTTTGTTTTGTTTTTGTTTTGTTTTGTTTTGTTTTGAGACAGGGTTTCTCTGTGTAGCCCTGGCTGTCCTGGAATTCACTCTGTAGAACAGGGTGGCCTCGAACTCAGAAATCTGCCTACCTCTGCCTTCCAAGTGCTGGGATTAAAGGTGTGAGCCACTACTGCCTGACAGGTTCTAGACATTTTCAATGGATATTTTCAGTCTACAGAAATATTTACCTATAGAATCCTCTATGTGTGGGTGAACTCTGAGGTACGTTGGAATGTCCCCCAAAAACATGTTAAAACTTTGGGTAATCGCTCTGGAGGCTGTTGGCAGGTGGTGGAAGCTTTGGGGACTTGCACTTGAGGGACATATTAGGACTCCTCACTTTGCCAGCCTGATTCCATGAGGTCAGCAGGTGTCCTGTGTCACATGCTTTCAACTATGAGGCACTATTTTCACAGCAAATTCTAAAAGCAACAAAGCCATCGACTAGAGACTAGGCATCACAACTCTGAAGAAGCCTGGCCTCCTCTAAGCTAGCTGTTCACCTGGGTATGTTCTCACAATGAAGAAAAACAAATGTAGTCCCTGGCTTGTATCTTCCACTCCACTCGCATGAATTTCAGTTTTCATGCATAAACTGTCTACTTAATGTGTCTGCTTAGATGTCACATAAGCATCTGTGATGGTTTGTATATGCTCAGCTCAGGGAGTGGCACTATTAGAAGGTGTGGCCCTGTTGGACTAGCTCATAGGCTCTTGAAAAGATTACCCTTCTCTGCTTACAAGATCAGGTAAAATCAGATTACCCTTCCTCCCAGTAGGGTTAGGGTAGGAGCTTCTTCTGAGCTACTCAACAGGCAGGATTCAGAAGCACACCTGTATCAGCACTGGTGCCAGGCAGCCATTTCATTTGAAGTCAACAAGAATGCTGGGCAGTAGTAGTGCATGCCTTTAATCCTAGCGCTTGGAAGGCAGAGGCAAACAGATTTCTGATTTCGAGGCTAGCCTGTTCTACAGAGTGAGTTCCAGGACAGCCAGGACTATACAGAGAAACCCTGTCTCAAAAAAAAAAAAAAAAAAAAAAAAAAAAAAAAAAAAAAAAAAAAAAAAAAGAAGAAAGAAAGAAAGAAAGAAGTCAACAAGACACCTCACTAAGATCAATGTCATTACCTTGTTGAATCAGTCTGTCAGACTGATGCTATCAGACTGAAAAAAGGCAATACTGTAAACTTAAACAAGTAAGAAGAGACTAAAATATACCCAGGGCTAGCTTTGCCCTCCGCACCGTTAGCTTCCTTAAGACAGAGAGCCAAGGGAAAATGAGAAGATTGCAGCAGTATCAGGCCACATACTGTGGCTATCCCAGCCTGGTGGCTTCACTCTGGGTGGACTATAAGACCCTCATCCTAGCTGCCTGAAAGTCAGTATTCTGTTAGCAGCCTTCAGATGAAGATGTAGAACGCTCCTGCATTATGCCTGCCTGGATGTTGCCATGTTCCTGCTTTGATAATAATGGACTGAACCTCTGAACCTGTAAGCCAGCACCAATTAAATGTTATCCTTGTAAGATTTGCTTTGGTCATGGTGTCTTTCCACAACAGTAAAACCCTAACTGAGACAGCATCCAAAATCACAACTTAGACTCTCTCAGATCTGCCTCCCCTCCCCCCCCAGTGTTCCCTAGTTCACAAATATCACTTCCAAATGACTGAATGTTCCCCTCCCCTATGCATCAGGTCTTTCTAATGCTTTCTGAATCCATAGCTTGGTGTGTACCTGTAGCTCCTCCGTGGTCTAGTAGTGACATCTTTCAAATAGAGACTGATTATGTCAAATGGATTTCTTCAGGAGCATGGAAATATTTATTTTCTGTCAAAACTATCTGTTCTTAATTTTTTCCCACACTAAATCTGGTTCTCTTTTTAGAAACATTATTAGAAATTTTTATTTTTTATTTTCTTTATTTTTTTAAGATTTATTTATTTATTATATGTAAGTACCTTGCAGCTATCTTCAGACATCCCAGAAGAGGGCATTAGATCTCATTACAGATGGTTGTGAGCCACCATGTGGTTGCCGAGTTTTGAACTCAGGACCTTCAGAAGAATAGTCAGTGCCATCTTTCCAGCCCTGATTTTTTTTTTGAGATTATAATATAATTATATATTTCTCCTCTTCCCTTCAAACCCTCCCATGTACCTTTCTCTTGCAGGCTTACAAATTCGTGACCTCTTTTCTGATTGTTGTTACATGAATATTTGTATTTATATTTTCCTAAAGATGTGAATATTATCTTACCAGTCCATATAATGTTTTTTGTATGTACATGTTTTCAGGGCTGGCCATTTGGTATTGGATTGCTCTTCCCTGGAGAAAACTATTTCCCCTCTTCACAGCTAAAAGAAGCCCTTCCTCGCTTAAGTTGATTTTGTGAGATACAGAAGCACCTGAGGAGCTCGGTGAGGTAAGTATTATGGACAAAGGCAAGACAAGAAACACAGTCGGAATTCCCGAATTCTGGTGTATTAGGGAATTCCAACATGGTGGCTCCTATCCATTTGTAACTGGATCTGATGCCCTCTTCTGGTGTGTAAGTGACAGAATGTTCATATACATTAAATAAATAAATCTTTTTTTTTTTTTTTTAAGTTTTAACTGAGGTTGGAGAAATGGCTTAGCAGTTTAGAGCACTACCTGCTCTTGTAGAGGTCCTGGGTTTGGTTCCCAGCACCCGTGGCTAACAACTGTCCGTAACTTCAATTCTAGGGGATCTAATGCTCTCTTCTACTCTCCTCAGACACGATGCATACACATAGTATGCACTCACACGTATAGCTAAGACACTCAAACACATACAAATAAAAAAAAAATCCCTTTCAAAAAAGATGACAAAAAAGTTTCAGTGTGTGTGTGTGTGTGTGTGTTTTCCTACAGTGTGATCACAGATGGCCCAGTTTGCTGAAAATAAGCTGGCTTACATACCTGTCGATATGGCATACTGAGTAAAATTATCTCCTGTTCACTCAGAACTGTCCTGAGTAAAGTGCATGGTCCTGGTACTCAGCAGTAGATACATAGCTTTGGAGCTGTGCTATGTGAGCTATGTATGTAATTGTAAAAAAAAAAAAATTAAGAAATGACTTAACTAAGAAAGAATAAACCAGTGTTTAACCTTGTTGACTGAATACCAGGATCACTGGGGAAACTTGTAAAAAGTATTAGTGCCCAACCTCCTCCTAGACTCACAAAGTCCAACTTTTATGAGGTGAGACCTAGTCCTCTGCATTTCATAAGCTTTCCTAGTGATTGCAGTGTGTAGCAGAGTGAGAAGCTATTGAAATAAAACCTAAAATGTACACCCGCAAAGTGAAACGTAATGGGGCATGCTTCTAAATCGTGTGATTAGGAGAGGGTGCCACAAAGGAGCATGGTCTTGCTTTATTTTAAAGGTTTATTTTTATTTTTGTGTACATATCATGTGTGTATGTGTTTGTGTGTGCATGTGCCTGTGTATGTGTGTGTATTTGTGTGTGTGTTTGTGTATGTGTCTATGTGTGTGTATGTATTTGTGTGTGTCTTTGTGTATGTGTGTGTATGTGTTTGTGTATGTTTGTGTGTGTATTTGTGTATGTGTGTGTTTGTATGTATATGTTTTTATGTGTGTATGCATGTATGTGTGTGTGTGTGTGTGCGTGTGTGTACTTGTGTGTGCTATGTTTGCTGTTCTCATAGAGGCCAGAATAGAGTGTTGGAGTAATGGCAGCTATAAGCCACTTAATGTAGGTGTAAAAACTGAACTCACTGGAAAAGCAGCAAGAACTGGTAAAAGCTGATCTGTCTCTTCTATCCTCCAAATCTCACTTTATTTTTTAAGTATATTTTTCATATAGTGGTAAAGATTCTTAACGCTTTAACAATTTTTATTAATAATTAAAATATTAATATTTTATAAAAGAAAACACTTAACCAGGAAGCTGGCTTACAGTTTCAGAGGGTTAGTCTGTGATCCTCCTGGCAGGACACAGACAGGCATGATGCTGGAGCAGTAGCTGAGAGTTTTATATCCTGATCCACAGGCAGCAGGCAGAGAGAAAGATGCTGGACCCAGCTGGCTCAAACCCGCTCTCAGTGATTTCTCTCCTCCACAAGGCCATAACCCTTCCCAAACAGTTTGACTAAAGAGGAACAAACTTTCAAACACAAGCCTATGGGGTGGGGGTGGGGGGCATCCTCTTTCAAACCACCACACATTGTTATACAAATATTACCTCTGTTTTAAAAACCTGCATTTGAGTTACAATCAAGCGTACATTTCATTTACTCAAAATAAGGTGCAGACACACAGACATCAGTTCTGTATGATTATCTAAGTTTCAAAAGGTAAAATAAAATATTTTATATTCATTTTTACCTCACTCCCCCTTTTTTGTTTTCCGAGACAGGGTTTCTCTGTATAGCCCTGGCTGTCCTGGAACTCACTCTGTAGACCAGGCTGGCCTCGAACTCAGAAATCCACCTACCTCTGCCTCCCAGAGTGCTGGGATTACAGGCATGCACCACCACCGCCCGGCATACCTCACCCTTTCTTATAGAGAATTTAACTTAATGCTGTCATCTGGGGATTATTACAGTTACTTCATTTCCAAAATATTATCCAAAGAACTCAAAACTCTCACTTTTCATATACTTTAATGTGGAGTTTAATACACGTTCCCACAGGGGAACAGCTCTAAGTGTTCTCCCCACTTAGAACAGCTCGACAAAACTTCAGAGCGGAGAGTATCATCTGGATGCACAACTGTGATAGGGGTCAAATCAAAAGCTGCTTTGGTGACATTTGGTATAGATTTAAATAAGTCTTGGCTTTTGCCATGTAGCCTAGGCTGACTGTAAGGTTACTGTCCTCCTGTCTCAGACTACTGAGATCACACACATGCACCCTTATGCCTGACTTAAAGCGATGCTGAGGATTGAACCCAGGGCTTCTTGCTCGCCAAGCAAGTACTCTACCAGCTGAGCTGGGTCCTCTGCCCCTCCCTCCAGATAGGAAAAGACAAGCGTGAACTGTGTCTGTTAAATGCTTCCAGTTTGGAGGCAGGGACTGTTTAAGACCGCGTGCCGTTTCTATTCATTAGGTTTGCATGTTGAGAGATAAAATATGCCTCATACAGCCGTATTTCTGTGAAAGCCGCTACAGGTTTATGGAGGTGCTAAAACGGTGCCACAAACATGGAAATTAGTGTCGGCATCTTATCAGGTCTTTTATATATGGCTCTTATTTTAGGGAAACATACGATGGTTATTTGGCACTTTCGGATAAGTAGGTTGGTTTTTCAAATTTCAATTCCTGTCAGATCCCCAGCCAATCTATCAGTCGGCTTTTCCACAGCCTCTTTCCTAGACAAATGCTGTTAAACACTTCAGAAATATCAGATTAACATTAATACCCTGTGGATTAGGAGCCAGACAAAAACGGGTTTAGCAGAACAGTGCAAGCAGAGTCTGAAGGTAGGTTTACGTCAGATCGGTTTCCTGAGGGCCAAGCTCTCAGAAATTCGAGGGACAAAAAGCCACTTAAAAATGTCTACCATTTTGAGCCTAGAGACTGAAAATGATAGAGAAGAAACCAGATAGCCTGAAGAGCATTTGTGGCTCTCGGGAGGGGCTCCTGCATTCCAGCTGGAGGATTTCCTCTTTTCCTTTGTCCTCCACCCAATCTCTCTCTCTTTTTCTGCCCTCCCCTCTCCATTAAATCTGACTATGAATTTTGAAGCTGCTCCTTTACTGGGGCCAGAACTCCAGAATACTAAAGTCATTATCATCTGACAGGATGGTGACTTTGGCTTATAGGCGTGATGGGAAAAAGCCCATCATATCAGCTATTCAACACACAAATGGAGACAAGGTGAAAAGCCAGCCAGTGCGTGCGTTTGTCTCTGATGTCATTTGGTGTGAGTTTATGACTTCCAATAGTCTTCAGGCATATGCAGATAATAAAACTGTAACCTGGAAGATGCTGCATACCATTTTCTCATGTATAAAAATTCCAGTAAGGAAGTCTTCATCTGCCTTCCTTGTAAGTTTCTCTTTCCAGCCTCATCAGAAGCACAAGGAAGTCAATTCCTACTGTCTACGATAGATTGCAGTTGAATTTAAATATGTCCAAATCCTCAGGTATCTTTTATGTGTGTATCTGTGTATCTGTGTATTCTTCTTCTTCTTCTTTTTCTTCTTCTTTTTCTTCTTCTTTTTCTTCTTCTTCTTCTTCTTCTTCTTCTTCTTCTTCTTCTTCTTCTTCTTCTTCTTCTTCTTCTTCTTCTTCTTCTTCCTTCTTCTTCTCCTTCTTCCTTCTTCTCCTCCTCCTCTTCTTTCTCTTCCTCCTCCTCCTCCTCCTCTTCCTCCTCTTCCTCCACTTCTTCTTCCTCCTCTTCTTTTCTAAAAGGTTCTCTAGGACCTTACTGAAGTTTATATAATTAAAAATCCCTCAAATCATTATTCTTATATTCTAAAAGGCTGCTCAAATCAAGAGTACAAGAGTACATTTGTTTTCATTCTCAGTATGCTCAAGTGTATGGGCTTTTAGAGACAGGAAGTCACTTAAAATTTTGAGGTAGAAATTAATAGTGTAATTGTTTATGAACTCAAAATTCATAATAAGCTATTATTATATTTTAGACAAGATAAATGTTCACTCTATCACTGTGGATGTATCATATTTCCCATTCTGTAACTATAAAATCATGAACAAAAAAACCCCATGAAACTGGGTGCCCCCTCCCCCATGAAGAACAAATGGGGGCAAGGTGCTGTTAACTTCCTGGCTGTATTATATCATTTGTCTTTGCTGATCACTCCTCACTACCCTATAATTCCATTATTCCTTTTTTCTCTATTATTCTGATAGCCTCTCCAGTGATCTACAATAAAAAGATAATGCAGTTTAATGGCAAAATCAAAAAGAGAGAGGTCAATAGGCCTAGAATAAATCTGTGCATTGATTTGGTTATCAATTCCTTTCCTCATACCTACCAGTACATTCAGGGCACACTCATTTGCTGCTCAGTTATTCAATCAACTGTGCTGTATGGATTGAGCAGAGAACAGATAGTCAGCTGCTCACTCTGAATCCAAAATAGTTTCTAAAATCTATGCATTGAAATGCTGCTTTTCCTAGTAAATGATTCCTCACTCCAACACACTTCTGTTTCTTAGTGTTGTTCTAACAAACAGGAATGTAGGGAAAAGGATTAGTGGGATAAAATCGCCAAATTAAACTATGTAGTCTTCACATCCCCATTCTGGGTCTCAATTCTTTTAAAGTCTTAGCCATTGTCACACCTGCTTCTTTCCTGAATCTGTCTGTGACAGTTTCAAGTTCCTATTTTCAGTCTACAGCAATTGTGTTTACCTGTGAAATCTTATTTGTCCTCTATGTGTGGGTTAACTCTGAGCTAAGTTAAACTGAAGAATCCCCTAAATACATATGCTGAAACGTTTAGTAACCACCCTGTTACTGTTGACAGGTAAAAGTTTTGGAGACTTGTTCTTCAGCGACATAAGACTCAGCCCCATCCGCTCATTTTGCCTTTCTTCAGGTATGAGGTGAGCAGGTTTACTGTACCATGTGCTTCCAACCTGCTGTAGACTCAACCCTGGAACTCTCACTGTAATAGCTTATTTATATGTCTGCCCCTTTAACAAGCTGGTGTTAATCTTGTCAGTTGTTTTGGCTTTTACCCTTATGATGCAACTCTGTACATGATGTAAAATGAACAGGGGCGGGGGAGGGAGAAATGTGGAGATGTTAACAGGGACTGGACCCTATGCTGGGCTTCATAATCAGATTCAATATGATCCTGCTGTATATGCTCAAATTTCATCTGCTGCCGTTGGGGCTTGGAAAGCTTTATCTAATAAAGCATCTGGGGGATCAATTGTCTAAGGTAATTCAAGGGCCTTCTGAACCTTTTCAAGAGTTTGTGGATAGATTGTTACAACTTGCTGGAAAATTGTTTGGAGATGCAGATACATCAATGCCTATAGTAAAACAATTGGCCTTTGAAAATGCGAACAAATATTGTAAAGAAGCTATTAGACCACATAGAACAAAAAGTTTGAATGATTGTATTAGAATCTGCAAAGAAATTGATGGTAATTATGTCATGGGGTAGGTTATGGCAGCTGCCATGCAAAAAGGTTCCAAAGGAAATAAAACTTGTTTTGTTTTAAAAGACATTTTTAAAAGAGAATGTCCTAAAAATAAAGGGACTTCAGGTCCTGAATTATGTCCTCGATGTCGCAAAGGACACCATTGGAGTAATGAGTGCAGATCTAAACAAGATGCAAAAGGCCGTCCCCTCTATCCTCCGAGAAATGGGGAAGTGGGTCCACTCTGGGGCCCTCAAATCAGAGTGTACGGAGCTGTGAATACCCCTGCCAAACCCCTGTATCAATTCAGCTTGTTCCTCAAGCCAACCCTTTCATGTCTAAGACCTTGTCAGAGGTACCCCAGGAAGTGCAGAATTGGACCTCTGCTCATCCACCAGAGCAGTATTGATGCCTCAAATGGATCCTCAGGCCCTAGGCACTGGCGTCTACGAACCTCTACCATCTGGAAGCATGGGCCTTCTTTTAGGACGCAGTAGTGCCTTAATGAAAGGAATAAGGATCCTTCCCAGGGTAATTGATGCTGACTGGAGAAATTAAAATTATGGTGTCTATATAAAGAGGGGTTGTGGTTATTCCCTAAAGAGATAGAATTGCTCAGTTAGTCCTCCTACCAAAATTCTACACTAATAATGCTGTATTCAAGACTTCTAGGGGGAATCAAGTGTTTGGCTCCACAGGAGCAGGTGCCTTTTGGGTATCATCCTTAGATACACGCCCTACACTTAATCTATGGATTGATGGAAAGCCTATGAAGGGATTATTGGATACTGGAGCAGATACTACAGTTATTTCAAAAGCCTTTTGGCCAAAGAATTGGCCTCTAGATGTATCTCAATCTACTTTACAGGGTATAGGAACAGCCACTGCTTCACTTAGGAGGAGCAAGGTGTTAAAGTGGAAGGATGAGGAAGGCAATGAAGGATGGTTTCAACCCTTTATTTTAGATCATTTACCTATTAATCTTTAGGGAAGAGATGTCCTCCTGAAAATGGGGGCCATAATTACCACTCAACCAGTATAAAATATGTTGGATAAACAAGGTTATATTCCGGGAAAAGGCTTAGAGAAATATTTACAAGGAAAACCTTTAAGTGTGAGTGAAGAATCACTAGTACTTAAACATTCAAAAGATAAAACTGGATTGGGAAATTTATCTTAAGGGTCACTGTTACACCTCCTATTCTCAAACCTTTACCAATCACATGGAAGTCAAATGAGCCCGTGTGGATTGAACAGTGGCCTCTTTCTAAGGAGAAAATGGAGGCAGCTCATCACCTAGTACAAGAACAACTTCAGGCAGGACAATATTAAATCTTATGTTAGAGAATAGTTTATGCTGGATAGAACTTCATTTCTTGACTCCTGTCTTGTGCTTTGCAATGATTTCTTGAATACTAAACCATGTGTTTTAGTCCCATTCTTCTGTAGTTTGAAAAGTCTCTAATGAACAGAAAAAAGACAAGAAGAAATTGAATTGTTCTAGCAGATTGTGTGTACTGACAAACTACTGAGAGTATGAAGATGCTGCTCTGGTTGGAGTTCCTGGAATTGTGTCTCTGCCTCTAAATAATGAAGGGAGGTTCCCTGTCACCTTGTATTACCATCAGAGAGACTTTGGCATTATTGCCACCCCTGATTAAAAAAGGTCTGGGTCTATGGCACTGGGGTTTTTGGCTTGTGGAGCTGCCACATTGGGATTGTTCCTGCTAAACTGTATCTGCAAACAGCAAATCCAGTCCAGAGCAGTAATTGAACAAGTGCTTAGGCACAGGATAATACATCTGCTCAAATTTGGCTCAGCCTGTAACGAGAATAGTTAGTCTATGACAGGCAACTCCTTTGCAGTCCACAGCAACCTAAGACAGGGGCTCTGGGACTGGCAGAGATTCCCAGAGATGGGTAATGGGAGTTGGATGGAAGGTGTCCTAAGACAGATGCTATTCATTCTTAAAAAAATTAAAAAGGGAGTTGTTGGGAACCAGAGAGCTTGGCTCAACATCCCCAGCTGAACTGTTTGCACAGTTTTCTTGAGAGCAAAACATCCCATGGCTTAGCTTGATTCCTGCCTTCCTGCCAGGTGTGGTAGGGATTTCCCAGGTGCCTTACCTATGACTATAATTGTTTTTTCATGTTCCCTTCCCTGGCCTCTAGTGTATATATATTGCTGGTCTCTCAGTAAAGCTTTGGCATTCTCCTTGCAGAATGACCCGTGTCTGTGTTTTGTGTTAATCCCCCAGGCAGGCCTACGCCTGATACTCGAGAAGCGTGGGCACTGTCAAGAGAGAAAACGTGATGTTTGGGAAGCACAGAGGTATACCACAACAGACAGTGGATGACCCTCAGGCATTGGTTTGCCTTGCTATTTTTGATGGTCTTTGTTGGGCTTTGCTAGTCTTCGCTGATGATGCTGTGACATTGGTTTACCTTACCTTCTTTGCTGATCATCATTTGTTATGACTTCATAACGAGAAATGGACTGAAGAACTCCTTGTGATATTCTGGTGGCTTCTTGCTGCTTCTGTGTGGATTCAGGCTGATTGGCAGAGTGTTGAGCTTTCTTTTGGATAGAACTGCCATTCCTGATTTGTGAATGGTGTTTGAGAGTGGATCAAGCTGCCACTGCTGATTCATGTGAGCTGTACTGTTGATATCCTAACAATGAAGATTAGAATCGCCCCAAAGAACTATTTCTAAACAGGTCACTTTGCCCTATTAACCTTTCTACTACCTGTGGTGGGTGCTGGGCTAGAAGGGAGGTTAAAGCATTTAGGAACCCTTATTAAAGTAGGTTTTGAAAAATCTAAGCCTACATGTGGTTTCTTTTTTATTCCATCCTTTCAACCCCCTAACACTATATAAAGAGAAAAGGGGACATATAAGAAAGGGGACCTAATGATCCTTAGACTACCTCTAGTGCTATTAGGCTATCTGATTTATTATTCTTGTTTCTTTTTTACACGACTGCATAACAACCAGAACTAACATACAACCAACAACTACAACACCTCATGGGGTTATAGAGCCTCTTAAGGCTTCCTGCATTCCAAACTATCTGGCAAAATCATGTCCCATTCTTCACACCTGGATTTAAAATGAAAACACATTCATACAATATTTTTTTATCTAAAATTCCCACTCTAAGCATGTCTCACAGTAGCCACTTGGGGCCAGTTGCATAGTTTTGAAATTTTAAGATCTCAGTGGGCCCACAACAAAGGTTGTGAGCTAGCAGCTGCTTTGTAATAATGTTCCTGAATGACAGAGTTTATTCACTTAACACAATATCCAAAGCATATTCAGATAGTTATCCAGATTTCAAAATGGAGGCAATCATGGTTTGAAAATCACCATTTTTACATTGTCAGTGTCTTGATTAGTTGTGTGGGATGTTTTTGTTTTGTTTTGATATAACACAAGTTAGAGTTGTCTGGGAAGAGGAAGCTCGGTTGAGAAAATACCTCTATCAGATTGACTGTGGGCAATTCTGTAGGGCATTTTCTTGATTAATGACTGATGTGAATGGGGTCATCTCACTCTGGGCCGTGCTATCTCAGCACTGGGGGTCCTGGGCTGGAAAATAAAGGAAGCTGAAAATTTGTGAGGAACAAGCCAGTAAGCAGTGTTCTCTCAGTCTCTGCTTTTCTATTCTTGTCTCAACAGTTCTGCTTTAAGCTCCAACTGGGACTTCCCTTCATGATGGATTATAAACTATAGGCTGAAATCAATGGTTTTCTCTCCAAGTTCCTTTTGGTTATAGTGTTTTATCTCAGCAACAGACTCCAAGCCAAGATAGCTTCTCCAGATTTCTCAATGCCCACTCTGGCTGCCCCATACTCTTCCTGACTTAGTCTGGCTCCTGAATTTGTGGATTGTTAATTTTACAATCCTATATCACCAAGTTCCAGTTAATCAGTTTAATCATCTTTGCACCATTGCTGCCTCCTCATGAGAGAGATAAATGCCAACATTGAGAGGCCCAAAGTTATACCTCTAAAGGCACATCTTCATTTTATTATTATCAATAATTAATAGCAATAATTATTATTCATAACAGTAATTAACAATAATGACTAATTTCTCTCTCTCTCTCTCTTCTCTCTCTCTCTCTCTCTCTCTCTCTCTCTCTCTCTCTCTCTGTGTGTGAGTGTGTGTATCTGTGTGTATGTGTGTGTGTACAGACCACAGTCATGTGTCAGGAGACAACTTGGTGGAGTAAATTTTCTCTTTCTCTTTCCATCATTACCTAGGTTCCAGGGCTTAAACTGAGGTCACCAGACTTGCAAGGTTAGGTGCTTTTACCCAGTTAGTCATCTCACCCACTTCTAGGAGTCATCTTTAACAAAAGGATTTCCCTCAAATTTTAAATTTGGAAAGAATACAAATGCTTTGACTATGTGTGCACATTGTAGAGTTCCCAGGCTCTTAGAAGGGGTTTTGAGAGAGAGGGATCAGCAACATGTCCACTTCAACTGCCTTCCTGCTAAGTCTTCAGTGGAGACCTTTCCTCTCTCAGGTGTTTATGAATTTGTTATTTCTGGGTTATTTGGATTTAGAGAGTATCTTTTAACTCAGGATGGCCTCAAACTTCCTACAGGACTGAGGATGGCCCAGGCTGATCTCCAATTCAAAGGTCCACCTGCCTTCAGCCTCCTGAGTGCTGGGTTTAAAGGTGTATTCCACTACTGCTCAGCTTAAAAGTTTTACATTTACTTAGGAGGGGGGAACATGTGCCATGCATGGCATACACGAAGAGGTCACAGGGCAATCTTAGGGGGTCAGCTCATGCCTTTCACCATGTGGGGTCCAGGTATAGAATTCAGGTTGGCAGTCTCGGTGACAAGAGCCCTTACCCCCTGGGTGATGTCATAGGGCTAACAGCCTTCTCTTAGGGAACTACTCCAGTTTGAGGCAAGTTACATTCACCCATTCATGGACGCAGTGCACACATCATGTAACCATTGTATAAAGGCCCAATAATTTCTCAGCCTAGGACTAAGAATTAAAGGCTCAGGATTTTATGATGCTATGGATCTATTCTTAAGATGCCATGCTGCCTGACACAGAACACTAGGACACAAGGACAACTGTAATCGGTACAAAGGAAACTAATGAATTCCTCTTTGCTTGGGGATGGGGAGTAATGTATCAAATATTTCCTATAGATGCCAGAGCATCTGAGCACACTAATTGCTGGGATTCCTTATTCTGGGAAATGGATAATGCAGTTTCAGGTCAAGGAGCTGCCTTGAATCACATGGGATGGTACTCTGGCTCCTATAGAATCAGTTCCATTCCACCCAGGATGAAAACTTCTGTCCCATATGGTGTATGTATGGGGTGTGTGTGAAGGGTATAGAAGAGGTTAGTAGTGGTGAAAAGAATTAAAATTTATTATTTGTAGAAATAAAACTACCAAAGAATAAATACATAGCCAACTAACAACTAACAATTAATCTCTTCTTTTTGCCAGTACTGGTAATGAACCTAGGACCTCATGAACACAGCAGGTACTCCACCTAGACTAGTTGCTCAAATATTCAATATCTCTACTTTTATATCTGTGTGCCACCACGATGACTTACCTTCTAAAACTGCTGATCTCATAACAAAAGGGCATTTATGAGTTGGCCCTCGTTTGCGGAGATCAACATGCAGTCTGCAGTCAGGTTCCCTGAACACCAGCTCCCACCTGCTTTCAAGGGGGCCCCATGCTCCTGCTTCTCTCCTGTATATTCTGGCTTAGTTTTGTTTCTTGAAATTTCCTGTTTTGTTTTTTTTCCTGATCCCTTCACAATAGGTTTCAGAATTCCATTTTCTGTTCTGTTATTTTTTTTTAAACTTTCTTTTAGTTGATTTGCTAACTATTTTGGTGCAGAAACCCTTGTCTGTAGTTCTGAATCATTTCTTTAATTCAGGCAGAAGTTCTTTGTTCATTCTGTCTCCAGAGCCTTCAATATCAGCATCTTGCAATCAGCCTAAAATCAAGACTTTCAAGACCAAGCAAGCTCTTTTTTCCAAAAAATAGTTTGTCAAAAGCTTACCATTTTATTTCACTAAGTTCAGATCCTGAAATCATTTTCTTGCTTTTATCAAATATAGTTGAATCAACTTTAGAACTGTCTCGTGGCCACTATTCTGGCCAAGAGTCCCAGTGGGCTCATCCAGGAACATGGAAACATCCATCTTGCTTGTCTTCCCTGAGCCCAGGCTTTCTAGCTTTGGTCTCACCTTTCTGAGATGGGTCTAAGTTCTCCTAAGTGTTAACGTCCTCTGGTCACGTCTTCAATGAACCATTATTACACAACTACGAGCAGCAGGAAACCCCCAGAGATCAATTTCCTTCCTTCCTTCCTTCCTTCCTTCCTTCCTTCCTTCCTTCCTTCCTTCTTTCTTTTTTTAAAGATTTTATTTACTTTATGTATGTGGATACACCGTAGCTGTTTTCAGCCACACCAGAAGAGGGCATTACAGATCCCATTACAGATGATTGTGAGCCACTATGTGGTTGCTGGGAATTGAACTCAGGACTTCTAGAAGAGCAGTATAAACCACTGAGCCATCTCTCCACCCCCTAATCCCCATTTCTTTTCTTAATGCTAATCCATTAGCAATGGATCTGTCCCATTTCACAGACGAGGAAACTGAGGCTTAGTAAGAGTACGTGATTGCTGAAGGCAATGTTAATATGCCACAAAAGTGGAATTCAAAGCCAGACTTCTTGCCATGGGGGCTAATGTATCCCCCCTAAAGTACTCTCCTAACTTCCAGCCTTAAGAATTTTTGTTAGATCTATGTGGTGTACACATCACTTACTTCTTATCTTGTGAATTATTCAGCTCCTTGAAAGAATATATGCCTTCAAAGAAATGTCCTATTACAGTCATAAGAAGTTAACAACTCTCCCTAAATGCATCTAGATGATAACACTGAGATTAATACAAGGAGAATTCAATGCCCCTGATTCATAGGGAGGAAATGTCATCTGCCGATGGTTCTTGACTTCTGTTTCTGCTTTTTTTGTACAAAGGCCATTAACAAAGTGATGGTAGGTTGTTGACTTTTCATTAATGTAATCAAAAGCATCAAAATGTAAATAGTTTTTTTCAATGAAATGACTCAATCACCCTTCATATGGCCACTGTTCTATATTGTTGTGGGATTCCCACCAGAGAAGACCAGTTTATGAGCCAATTCAAAGTCTTTATTCCCATTGGCTGGTGACTGGGTATTCAAGACTGGAGTGCAGTCCAGAGCCCTTCTCAGAGTATATATTTAAACAACAACAAAGAAAACAAATAAACAAATAAACAAAAAACACATCCTGGATGGAAAGTCCCCAAGGTTCCCTTCCCACAACTGCAAGCAAAGCAGGTAGTCACAAAAGCCACTTTGTACTCTGACAGTTCTAAGACTCCATATTCTTGCGTTGTTCTTCCAAGAGCTGTTTTTCTTAAGCTCTCTCTTGAACCATTCTCAGCAAGACAAGGTTCGTCTGAGGTATCAAAGTGGAGTCACCTGCAGTCAGCTTGCAACCCTTGTCAACACCACTTGTTAACTGTGCCACATTACAGCATGCTGGCAAGTGTTCTACCACTGAGCCATGCCCTACCCCATACCTTAGAACATAAGCAGCTCATGTGTTGAGAAAATACAATTCCAAGTGCTTCCTTTTTGGTGCCTCATGGCATTTAGTATGTTTTCTGTGCCTGGGTATCTGATCTCATATAGTCCAATGTGTTTCCCTAAATTGTCTGCCTAGATCCCTAGGACAAGGATGCAGTGTCCCTATCAGGATGCCAGGCCTTGTGCCCCTATCAGGATGCCAGGATGTGTGCCTATTCTCTTGCTTAGACATCTCACTGATCCCTTTCTACCCAGCTAATTCTATCTACAGAGCCCAGTCCACATTTTTGCTATAAACTCAAAGATCATATTAATAAAAAATTATTTTATTTTTAAAATTGTGTTTGTGTGGATATGTATATGAATGCAGGTGCCCATAGAAGCCAGAGATTCAAATTTTCCTGGAGTTGGAGTCACAGGCAGTTGTAAGCCCCCAACATGGGTGCAAGATACTGAACTCAGGTCCTCTGCAAGAGCAGTGTCTGCTCTTAGTCACTGAGCCAATTCTCTAGCCCACCAATAACTTCCCTGAATAATCCAGTCCTTACTGACTTAGCTTTCCCTAAATCACAGTGTAGTTTAAAGCTAAACTCTGGAGTTAATTTCATAGTCTTCCAATGTGTAACTCAGTAGTTACAACATGCTAATTTTCTCCCCCCAACCGAAGAACAATATTTGATACATAAGGCAAATATGTTTGTTTTTGTATTTTGAGACAGGTTCTCTTTATGTAGTCGTGGTTGCCCCAGAGCTCCCTATGTAGACTAAGCTGGCCTCAAAATCAGAGATCCTCTCGCCTCTGCCTGCCAAGTGCTGAGATTAAAGGCATGAACCACCAAGCCTGACCCAGATGTTTTCTTAACATCCCTTCTATGACCCAATAGATCTAGCTTGTACTAGATGCATACAAAGTGTAATCATCCCAGCTTAGTTATGTCCATGTTCAGCATGCAGTGATGGCTTCATGAGGTTCAGGGATAGTTTGTATATTTAAACCTTGTTAGGAGCTGGGTAGTGGGGTGAATAGGAAAGCCTATATGCTAAATTTTCTGCAATAGTCACAAATTTTCATTGAAATGTTCAGAGCTTGCCTCAGTAAATTTCAGTAAAGGAAAAACTGTTAGTAATGAGGTGATCAATAGTTTAGAAGCATTTATGGTAAGATATAGCAATCATTGAAAGAATGAAGACATTAAAACTTTTCAAAGCATTTTGTTTAGGGTCAATTTTCAATTCTGGCAAAATACGCATGAAATTAAATGTCAACCCATTTCAAGCATACTTCCATTCATTTTTTTAACCACCCTGCATTCATTTTACAGTATTTAAACCTAGCATCCCCTTTCCCAACCATCAGGGTTAAGTCAACAGGGAGCTTTGAGATCACAGATCATTTTGTAGGTAAATGGGAAAAGTGAAACTAGCAGAAGAGTTTCTTAGAATCTAAAGCCATTTAGAAACAGAGTTTTTGCTCCTTCTGCCTGATTCAAAATCCCCCAGACAGGATCTTAGCTGAGCCTCTGCATCCCCTGGACTGGACCACTGGACTGTAGCTGAGCCTTTGCCCACCCTCAAATTAGATTTGCATCTCTGAACCTATCCTTAGTTCCCTAAATATGACCATCTATATGCTCCTGGGAATCTTCAGCCCATTCTTTTTATTGTATTAAAATAAGTGATGCTTTTACTTTTTATTTTTTCATTTTTATGTTAAGTAGGCCTCAAAGATTTCCGACTGCGCTTTTAAATTCCAACTGAGCAGCCAATGTCAGGGGAAACAAATGATTCTTTAAATGTGGTTTGAGGCAAAAGTCTGCGATTTTTCAACTTCTGAAGAGAGCTTCATGTATACAGGCCTCTGAGCAGCTACAACTCCATGAACGAGGGATGAGTTTTCTACAACTAAGTTGGTTACTTGACTAGAAGCAGAGGTCTACTGTGCCACAGATGTTTACTGTTACCAGAGATGGTGAATGACTTATTATTGTGAACAAGGAAACTGTTGGCCAGAATTTACAGGTTTTGTTCTTTTTAACCTAATGAACATTGCAACATATTATCACTTATATCACCCCAGATTGCCCAATCACCCTGCATAATATTACTTCAATCCATTTTGAAACAGGTCTAAATTGTCAATTTTTTTTGGTTGTTGTTGGAGTAATGATCAAGTATTGACATGCCTTGAGTCTGTACAAATGGCTACAACCTCCTCATACGGAGCCTAGTCAATAGAGTCTGATGCTCACATTAGGGATTTGGAAATCAATGTCGTTTTCCTGTTATTCTTTTATGATTAAATCAATTGAAGTTATTTACTCATAGCAGAAAATATGGGTGATTGCCAACCCTCTGGCTTAGTGAATTGCTTTCTCACTACTGTTGCCCTGTAATGAGAAGATACATGTTCGCTTCAGGGGTTGACTAAAACTTGTTCATGTATAGTGGCAATTTGAGATGCAGAAAGTGTCTATTATTAAAGGCTAAGAGTATTGAATGCCAAAGGGCATTTTTATCATTTGGCATTGCATTAACATCGACAAAGGAGGAAAATATGTGCAGAAAACTCACCATTGGTCAAATGGTGCTCAGTTTACAGAAGCCAGGCCACAGCCAATGGGTGTTCTCCACACCCCTTCCTCGTATATACTGCTTTGCTGAGACCCCAGTTAAAGACAGTGGACATGTCAACTGAGCTGAAGGAACGCAGCCTATTTGTTGATGTGTTTTCTCTCTTTAGCATGTGGTGAGTGACCCACAACGTTTGATGTGACAATAAATAATGGCTTGTATAACATGGGCTACATTTAATGTATTTGAATGAAAGATGGTATGAAGATAAAAGCTATTAGAAACAGCATTAGAGATGGTTATGGAGGCGGGAAAGGGCCACATGGAAAGCTCCACGGAAGGAAAATGCACCTCCAGTGGAGAATGTATTTGTTCATGTGTTCTCTATCTGAAATGTGTGGAGTCATAAAATTGGATTTAAACTGTTCTGAATGACTAGTTGCACTGGACTATGATGAGCCGAGACCTTTTGAGACACTTGCACTAGTTTTCTTTTTCTCTGTTTATGAAAATAGCACAGAAACATAAAACAAACAAACAAACAAAAAAAACCAAGTGGTTTTGTCAACTTTTCCTAAACGTTCTGAATATTCTTAATTTCTTTAACCGATTTTCTCAGTAAAACCTGCTTAGAGAAGAAGGAAAATAAGGGTAATTATGAGATAATCTCTAGTTTTTAAGATGGAGGACTTGCTTGGCCCCGAGAACTGTGGATGGGTGCATCAGTTTGGAAGAGGCTCCACCCCCTCCTGTACCAGGGGCTTTTCCTACTAGTTCATAAGCCACGCCCACTGGAATGTGCCATCACCTAACACAGAAGAAGGAAACAAGTTGGATGGCCTCTTGCCTTGCTCCTCAGGGGAACATGATTCTGGAAACAAAGGTAGCGGTTTCTTCTGAAACTGGGCAATACTCACCCAGCTACTAGGTAAGTTTGGGGCCAGTAAATTTCTCATCTTAAAACTAACAACAAACAACCTCCAAGAGACATAAGGGTGAGGGTGGAGGGGGTGGGGGTGGCAGTGGGGAGAGAAAGAGAGAAAAAGAAAACGATGAAAAATTCTTAACAGTTCCTGAAGGGTGTTCATGACATGCCTCTTAGAACAGTGTGGTAAGCCTGCAATAAATGCTAACAATTTTCTTTCTCTCCGTCCTGCTTCCATTTCTTAAGACAATATCTTATATATCCCATACCGGCCTCAAGCTTTCTTTATAACTAAGAATGGCCATTAAGCTTCTGTTTTGCCTACCTCTGCCATTTGAATGATTACATGTAAGTGCTACTGTGCCTGGCTGGAGTGGTCACGGTCGCAGGCTGTAGGTGAGTAGGAAGAAACGTTGCTCCCTCTCCTGCAGCTACTGAACCTTTCCACTGAGGTCTTCTTAGCAGAGAAGAACACAGAAATGAACTGGTGTCACTGAGGTAAAGCTTTGTTCAATGCTCAACAGCTTAAGATTAGAGCATTAACGTGGTGGTGGCTTTGAGGGTAGCACCTCTCTAAGCAGAGGGGCATCCTGTGTGAGCTTCTCACACTAGTGGCGACCGGGAGCTATGGCCTTCACAGCCACAGTTAAGAGAGGGAAGGAAGCAGGGAGATGGCAGCAAAGTCATGAATGCACATAAGATGCCATTTGGGAGATCCAAAAAACTTGCACAGGGAGGAGGCAACCCAGAGGGTGGGCTGGATCAATGTTTTAAAATAACATAGATGTGGGCTAAAGATCTAGTTAAATGTGTGATTCAATGACAAGAGAATACATGAGAACCACCCACTGTGAGGCCCAGGGGTTGTTTAAGGGAAGTGTTGCTGGTTCCTCTGGGGTTATTTGAGTCCTGGATAGTGTGCTCTTTACCAGGATAAGCTACTGCCCGAGGGTCTGAAGCAACTGATCTGTTTGCTAAAACTGTTCCCTGTCAGAATATTCAGGAGAGAAGAAAGTGTAATGTAGCCTTCAGAATGTCAATTTGTCTTTACTTCCTAGGAAGAAATAAGGAAAAGGGAGGGGCCCTAGAAAATGAACTCTGATTTTTATACAGTGGTTTGAGAATTTCCAAAACGGTGGCTTTTTCTGAGAAAAAAATGAGGTAGCTATTGGATCTTTGTAATGACAGTTTCTTCTGACCAGAGTTTAAATGTTTATCTGTGCCAAGTGGCTCTTTTTTTTTTTTTTAAGATTTATTTAATGTATGAGTATACTGTAGCTGTCTTCAGACACACCAGAAGAAGATATCAGATCCCATTACTGATGGTTGTGAGCCACCATGTGGTTGCTGGGAATTGAACTCAGGACCTCTGGAAGAGTAGTCAGTGCTCTTAACCACTGAGCCATCTCTCCAGCCCTCTAGTGGCCACTCTTAGACAAAGCAGTGAGAGAGTTCATCCAGCAAATGGAGGAGGGAAGGCATGGTGGCTTTAGATGACCTAGGCCCAGGGGTAAATTGCTGTCAGAATTTTGACAGGACAAACAGTGATTTGAGGACAGTCTTGTCAACTTGAGAGGATCTGGAATTCCTTAGGTGACAAGCCTCCGGGCACACTGTGAGGAATTATTTAACCTTGGGCATGCCCATAAGGAGTTGTTTTTATTAGGTTAAGTGAGGTAGGAAGACCACAGTGGGAGGCTCCATTTCCTGGGCAGAGATCCTGAACTGTATAAAAAGAGAAAGCAAGCTGAACACAGTATTCCTTGCTCTCTGCGTCCTGACTATGGATGCAATGGACCAGCTGCCTCAACCTCTCGAGGCTATGATTTTTCTCACCATGGTAGACTGTAACTTTAAAGTTCTAGGCAATATAAATCCTTCCTCCCTTGCATAGCTTTTGTCAGGATATTTTATCACAGGAACAGGAAAAATAAACAATAAAGGTACTATCAAACATAAGAAGAGGAAGGGGTGATACTGTCTAGAGGTGTGATAAACAAGAGTCAGAAACTGAGTCTCCCACAAGTAGATGAAAACCCTGACTCACAAAGGGCTGCCTTAGAAGATTGTGCCATCGTGGTGAATCCTGCTTCTTGTCTCTGTAGTAGCTGCTCCATGTCCTTTTCTTACAGGAGACAATCACTACCTTTAAAGAGCACTACAGGCCATCTGAAAGGCTCATACAAGTCCTTACTGGTCCTTTGGTCATTGCAATGATTAGTCATTGCCATCCTTAGAGGGTAAGGCATCATATTTAGAAGCCACTGTAATTAGAGGAAGCCCCCAGAGGCAAAAATACAAAGCAGGCCTGCTTCTAGTTAGTTTTATTGAAACAAAGAGTAAATACTTCATAAAAGACAACATGGATACTCTATCAGTTACTTTCCTGTAGCTGGGATAAAATACCATGATAGAGCAATTTATTAAAGAAAGAGTTTATTTGTGTTTACTGTTCTAGAGAGTTACAGACCATAATAGCAGCACAGCATGGCAGCAGGCATGGTGAGTTGAGCAGGAAACCAGAGCTGAGCCCTCATATCTGAATTGATGAACCATTAAGCAGAGAAATTGAACTGGAAATGGCACAAGGGTTTTAATCTCAAAGCTTACCAACCAAGACATACCTCCAGCAGCAAGGCCACACCTCCTAAGCCTCTCCAACACACCACCAACTGGGGGCCAAGTGTTCAAACATTGGAGTCTATGGGGGGACATTTCTCTCCTAAACCATCATGATCAAAAGTATTGTGATCCTCTGGAATAGTGACAGATACAAATGGAACTGAACATAGAAAAATGTTCCTAAGGGAAAGATTGAAAACTTGAGGATGGCCATTAACAAAAGAGGGAGAATTAAAGGTCTCATTATACCAGGCAATCACTATAACTTATACCTGATGATTGTTTTCCATTCACATCCAGGATCCCACAGTAAAGAATAAGGACAGTGAACCAAACAGGAGCAGAGGCTGCTGCTCCTCATGCCTATTGTTATGGGGAACCAAGAGAACCTGCTATGAAGTCCACTGAAGGACACAGACATACCTTCAGAAGTAGGAGGCAGAATCCACATGCCCTTCTAGCCAGGTCTCAACTTCTGTTCTTCCTGACAAAATCAGCTGCCCAATCAAATTACTCAAACAAGAACCTTCCTGCAATGAGAAGATGCTTTCCTCAACTCAGAGTTTGAAATTTTGTCCGGGAAGGAGGAGAAGGTAGAGGGTACCTGAGTAAAATAGCCCTCCCAAATGCCAGAAGAATCTGGTTCGCAAGGCCACGTACGATGGCCCCAGAGATTTCTGGATAGAGACAGTCACACCCAGTAAAAACAGGTAGAAGTCAGTTACCACCTAGGAGACACCAAGCTGAAAACACAATATTAAATAATAATTACTCAGGGGAGAAGTTACGTGTGTGCACAGCTGTATGGAAGGGCAAAGTACTATAGTGACCAGCATTATCCAGCAGAGGCAATTCTCTGTGGAAGGAGAGATGCTTGTGAACCTGTAGTTGAGGAAGGTAGCTGCAATGCCTCAGTCAGGATGACTGGTGAAAACACAAACCCCTCATGCCCAGGCTTCCTTTAGTTTATTCTCCCTCGCAATTTGTTTACTGAAACTCTAATGATGTACAAAGCCAGAGACAGAAAAATCTAGGAGTACAAGATCCTCTGTTCCTACAGCCAAGCAGGGAATATGCTTTCTATTTTGTCTTGTGTTTTCTGTGCAAATGTATGAGGCATGAGGAAAGGATTGGCCTGCCTCCCTCTCCCTCATTCCATTTTCTGTCTCTCTTGCAGTAAATGCTTGCCATGCAGCGAGCGCTACCTGGCTGGGAATAGATTCTTGCAGCATAGAGATTAGACACCTGCACAAATAATGTTGTTCCAAGGCCCAAAGTGGTAACGTTCATATATAATGTCCAAATGGTGCCAAGGTTTTTGAGCTCAGGGCCCCGATATGCATTCAGGTCTATTTTCAGCTCTTGTTCAGCTACCCAGGAATCCCTTTAGTATAAAACCAGGTAAAATAATCTAATGGCCCCATTACGCTCTGAAAATTGTTGAGTCTCATTGGGTCACTTATAAAACTGAAAAACATACAACAAAGCCTTGAAAGTGGCAGATCTCCTTCTTGAGTATATGATGTTTTCTGTTCAGAGAGGGGTGGTACCCATGATGTGCTTGCTTGCTTTCTGTTTTGTTGTTTGTTTGTTTTTTCTTCCTGAATGTAAAGATCCTACCTGGATCTTTATCAATGCATGCGACCCAGGATGCAGGATCTGGGGCCGCAGACCCAGGAGAAATGGTGGTACCTCTGCAGAGGAGGCAGTACCTAAAGATGAGCTTTATCTCTGATCCACATGCCTCCCATCTCAGATAGAGTAAAGGCTCACATACTACAATCTGTTTGGTGTTGCTGCCAGTAGTACACCATGCAAGGGTTGGGAAACATAAACATAAAGATGATTTGGACACTCCTCAGTCTTGTGTTATGGTCTCAATCTAAGTAAATGCCCTTATTCCTTATTCTTAACACGACTTAGTGAAGACTGACTGTGCAAACATGCTGTTTCTCATGACTGAGACACTTCCGTTTTGTCAGGGGCTGGTACCATTTCCCTCTCTCTTCTTATTTGGTAAGCAGAGGATTGGTACTTTTCTCTTGGCTGAAAGATCAAGTATAAAGACTGGACTTTCTTGGTCTAATCTATTCCTATTGGGAGGGTCTAGGGGAATCAATGTGCTTAGCCATACTTATGTTGCCAGAAGCAAATTACTTAAAAGGTAAATGAGAGTTAAAAAGCATGTTTAAGGTAGCTGAGAGGGTCGAACCTTTGTTAGCTTGAATAGCCACACTGCATTATATGCAAGCCAGCAGCCTCCACTCTGCTGCTCAAGTTATGACCCTCTAGTGTTGTTCTTATAAGGACTGAGTGATTACCTGGTTTCTCCTCATCTCAGGGTCCCCACCTGCAAAGCCCTCTAGGTATAATCAACACAGGCTCATTAGAAACTATAATCCAATTCACCACAGTATTTTAGTTTCAGTAATATTTCTTTTCACATGCAGTATTTTCAGTGCCTTTTTTACATGTAAGTTTTATTACAAAATATTTTATCCAATTGTGCCAGTCTAGAAATATACTAGAAAAGGGGTATGTTCATATTCTTTCTCTCTGTTCCCAACTCACTCCCTGACTCTCTCTCCCCCATCCTTCCATTTACCTCAAAACAAACAAACAAACAAACAAACAAACAACTAAGTAAAAGCCACTAATACCACCACATGATATGGTATTGGCTACAATTGCCTCAAAATGCATTATGTTATTTTTTATGCTGTTTCTGTATAATTATATGAGCATGTAATGTATGGCATCATTTCAATTACTGCTAACAATTGAAAATATACAAATATATCATCAGGTTTAAAATATGTATTTATATTTTATATTTTTATTTTTTTGAGATAGTTTTTCATTATGTAGCTCTGGTTGTCCTAGAATTCACTATGTAAACCAGTCTGGCCCCTAACTCACAGAGGTGTGCCTTGGATTAGAGGCACAGGCCACTATTCTCAGCTAACATATTATATACAATTTATGTGCCCTCAAGTTTATCATATCCATATTTTTAATTTTAATGAAACAATAGATGAACAATCTAAGGTAGGTAAATAATATCTTTGATCCCCTGATTATAAAATATAATGTATAAAGCAACATTTAGGAAACACAATATAATGTTATATTTTTATGAAAAGCAGTGATTGAGTTCTGTGTTCAGTGATGTCAAGTTTCAGTCAAGAGTACATTTTATGATGGTGCTTTTGGGTCTCTTAAAAAGGGTGTGTCATGGAAACTGTGATAGGTGCTTAATTACAATGATGCTTCTTGGTGTGGATATAATAAATGTATGCGGTTAGTTCATAAAACATCCAGTTCATCCCAGAAACCCGTGAGCAATGTGAGAAGTCATCAAATAGCCATGTCTTTTGAGTTTGCCTGGGAAGGTGATGTAAAAAGGAAAATGCCTCTAGCTCGGTCCATGCTTCTTGTCTCAGCTCAGTGACACAGAGTCTTGTTTAAGCAGAAAGGCAAGAAAACCTCACCCTTCAGCAGCGTGGGATCTCAAGTCCATCTTCCAGTGGTCCCCAGTCAGTCACAATTCATAACAAAGCCATGCCGTCCAAGGAGGAGATGTAGTCAGAAAACATGAGGCTCTTCATTAGCAGGTGCAGTTTGAGTGACAGGAATCTGCAGAGGACCAATGAGAAGGGAGCAGCAGTACTGGTAGGTGGTAAAGATATCAGAAAGCACTGAAATACCACAAACCATGTACCAGAGACACAGCTCCATTTCATGCCTCTGTGGAGATGAGAAACACGATAGATAGCCTGATTCTGTCGGTGAACTGTGTGTTACATCATGCACACAGGAGACAACTTCGGGTCAAGTTCAGAATTGGAGTGCTGTAAAATCAGTAGAGGGCATGTTTATTTAAAAGAAGTGGGGCTGGAGAGATGGCTCAGAGGTTAAGAACACTGTTTGCTCTTCTGGGGGTCCAGAGTTTAATTCCTAGCAACCACATGGTGGCTCACAGCCATCTATAATGAGATCTGGTGTCCTCTTCTGCCCTGCAGGATACATATAGGCAGAATGCTGTATACGTAATGAGTAAATAGATCTTTTTTAAAAAATGACAACTTTCTCAGTGCTAGGAGAACATGGGAATATTTGGTGACACTGAGTCATTTCTGAGGAACAAATTCTCTGTGTGCAGAGAACAAGAAAGACATTTGATAGACCGCCAGCCCAGCAGCAGGGATGGTGTGTTTAGCTCCAGCTTTGGTGTGAATGGGAAAATCCTGTTAACTTGCAGATTTAGATCCAGATTCCAGGCAGGGTCTGGCTGCCTGCATATGCAGGTATGCTGATGTGCTGCTGGTCTACAAACCATCTGTGAGGAAGGAGAACGCCTGGAGAACTGCTAGCATGATCCCTGCTATGAGAGGAGGCATAGGAACTTTTTTATAGGTGCTTGACCCATTGGGGATTGGGACCATTCAAATGTTTTGGTTCTTTCTCTTTTCATCTTTGATTCAGAGGCCATTTTTTCTAACATATGAGATTAATCTTGGGTGTTTATCACAGGAAGTGCACTAATGGCCTATTGGCTATTTTCTTTTATACAATTTCCCATCTTCTCAAAGTCAACATGACTTGACTGGGTTCATCACTTTTTTGTTGTTGTTGTTATTCAACTTGCTCCCAATATTGGCTCTATGGATAACAGTGGAGTCTTTAAATACCCTAAGCACATGCTTAAACTATGTCTTAGTCTTGCTTCCTCTAGACATTTGTCAATCAATGTCATGCTTTCTGTAACCAGTTATCTATCATCTATGACTTGACAGTCTTCTCCAGTATCACATATGGTCACATTGATTTATCCCCTTTACCATCCTGATGCCCAGCCTAGTCCACACACCATAGTGAGGCCATGTGACCATCATAACTCTGGCCATGCCCTTCTGTCCATCTGGACCCCAGGATGACTCTTCATCAGTACATATTTGTTGTTCATTAAGACTTTCTGTGGTCCCATCTGAACTGTATGTGTGTAAATACATGTGTGTGTGTATGTGTGTATATACATATATATACATATACATATATATATTATTTATTTTATATGAGTACATAGTAGCTGTCTTCAGACACACCAGAAGAGTGAATCAGATCCCATTACAGATGGTTGTGAGCCACAATGTGGTTGCTGGGAATTGAACTCAGGACCACTGAAAGAGCTTAACCACTGAGCCATCTCTCCAGTCCTGAACTGTTTTTCTACACTGTCTTCAAATACTCTATCAACTTACATTTTAGCCAAATCCATCTATTTCCTAATCTGTACTTTTCTGCTTATGAACTTTTTAAAGAAATTGTGGTAGGAAACAGAATATAAAATTTGCCAATTTAAGCTGGGAATATACATTTATCCCAGTTCTTGGGAGGCAGAGGCTGGCAGATCTCTTTGAGTTTAAGGTCAGCCTGATACATGTATTGAGTTTCAGGACATCCAGGACTGTGCAGAGAAACCAAGTCACACACACAAACAAACAAACAAAAGGAAATTTGGCAGCTTGATGATTTTGAGCGGACAGTTTAGTTGCAATAAGCACATTCACCATCCTGTAGCCACCACCAGAACACTTTCATTCACCTCAATGTGAGATTCCATCCATCAAACCCTTGACTTTCCCACCCCCAGCCCAGGCTTTCTTTCTACACGGATTTAACTCACTGGGTTTACTTATCAATGAGAAATTACTTATCTATCCTTTCATGACTATCTTATTTCACTTAGTGTTACGTCTTAAGGTTTAGCCATGTTGTGTCATATTACAGGATGTCCTTTCTTTTAGAGTTGAGTTTTCTGCTGTACATACCATAGAAGGTATTGTCTCTACATTTTGACCATTATTAAACAATGCAGCTGTGCGGATGATCATAGAGATTTTACCTGTGAACTTTGTACTCATCATATTGCAAGGCAGCCTTTCTTTCCTCCATTGATTAGAAGTCTACCAAAAGTTCAAATTCCTTGTTGAAATAACTTTTTGTGTGAAGCTGTCCTAGGTGCCCAGACCTATCCTAGCTAGTAATCACAGGCATGCTCACTTGGCATTTATCTTGTAGGTACTTGTATTTAAGTTTTTTCCTAAGGGAACTTGTCCGAGGCAAGATATAGTAGGTTATTCCTTTCTTTGTTTATTTGATCACTGGTTTGCCATAGACCTTGGTTTAATGACTTTTCCAGGGTAAGGTGTCATTAAGAATTTTTATGCAGATTATCATGATGAGAAGGAAAAATAAAATAAAATTGTGGAGAACTAACAGAGACTGATTTCCCATCAGTTGTAAATCAAAACATCTGTTGAGTCCAGAGCAGCAGCAACAACAAAAAAATCCTCTTATTTAACCTTTCCTAGCTATCAGACTTTTAAAAAATATGCATCATCACAGACTCAACAATTCCATAAAATCTATACGTAATATAAATATTACTGGGCTCAGAAGCGATTGTGTGAGTTACACAGTGTCACATAGCTGGTAAATGCTGAGCTCTGGAGCAGAACAAAGTCTCTGTTTGTCTTCCCTTCCCCTGCCAGTCAGAATGGATATGGCTCGGGGCTGAGGGCAGAGCCTGAAGAGCAATTCACTCATTTTCCTCCTCGGTCTCTCCTCACCTGTGTTATCCCTGTTTTATTCTTTCATGGATACACAGAACACAGAACCTCAAATCTAGCCTGAGAATTTAAATTGGTTTTGACAAGCTCATAATGAGGCTTAGAATAAGCCAAATGAAAATTCAATATGGATGAGCATAGCTCAGCAAATTGCAGAAAAAAGCTGCGGAGAATAGAGAATATTATGCACAGCAGGGAAACATTCAGGAGCCTGCTGAACATGGCTGAACATGGGCTACAGTGCAGAAAGTTGAAGCAACAGTAACAAATTGATTGTGATGGGAGATCATAAAAGAAATATAATGTGAATGACCTATATTGTAATTCTTCACACTCACACCAGCTAAAGTGAAATGAGCCATTATCAGGGAGGGTTTTTTTTCTTCTTGATATTGGAGATTTATGACTTGTGGATATATGATGAAGACAATAACCATAAATTTATCCATTCATTTAGTTAAGGATGTGTTAAATACCCATCAACCATGTATTGTGGCAGGACAGAGAAAAGTACAGTTTCTAGCTATAAAAGAAAGTTGAAAATGTGTCATTAGAAACAAGAAACAAAACCTAAATAGCTACACACACAAGATTCTAAAGAGAGAGCAAAGATGCCTAACTTCAATTTGGTGCCTAGATTTGGTCAAAGATGATGTCTGTCTGAGTTGAGAATTATCAAAAAGAAAAGGGATGAGGTGGCCTTTCCTGTAGAGAAAGCCACTTGAATCAGCCATGAAGAACATCGTAACTATGGCTGGATGCAGTGAGTGAGAGGCATTGCTGCCATACATACGTAGCCTCAGAAAGGATGAGGAGGGTCTGCCTTTCGTTGTAAGTGGTGAACCTATCAATCAGAAGTGCATTTTTAAACTGATATACTGGTACACAACAAGTATTAACTGTTAGGACAAGTAAATGAAGGCTTCTCAGAAAAATAACAGGAAATATAATAGAAGTCAAGATACCTGACCTTGAGAGCAGCCAGCCTCCACATGTAATTTGATGAGAATGCTTATGACAATTTGTTGACTTTTCTTCATAAAGCACCAGACCCAGTTGAATTAATATAAGGAAAACTTTAATTCTATGCAAAAGAAAGCCTGCTGCCAGGAAACAAGCTACTCTGCCAAACAGCTTGACCCTACCAACCTAGGGAAGTAAGTCATCCATTATTCCTGGAAAAGCCTTAGAAATATGACTTCAGCAGTTTCTGAAAGAGGAAAAGGCAATGATGCTGTCTAAGCATGAACTGGTTAGAGCTTTGGCTTTAGCGTGGGGAGCAGAGATTTGTACCAGAATACCAGCAGCAGTCTGGATGCACGTTCAGGGTTAACATAACTTATTTCTTCCTGCTGTAATGATGTGATTACAATGTTACTCTTTTGACTGCTTTCAAGGTAACCTTTTCTGCCCTTTCTATGTATTCAAAGCAGTTGGCAAAAGGTACCAGTATTGCCATGTAGTCACCTTTCGAGGGTGGGAGAGTGGAAGGAAGGAACAGAAGACATTTAAAGAAAGCTTTGTGCTGTGCCCCTTTCAAACACCCTCCTGTGGACCCCCTCATTACCTTTATTAATATACCTTAACATTCTGTTTCTTTGAAGCTAGCCTTCTGCATGGGAAACTGAGTGGTACGAGGTTGAGGTCTGCCAATCGCCCTTAGGAAGTCCCTGGTAGGACCCCTCAGGATTTCTGATCCACAAACTCTCAGCCCACCTCAGGAAAATCTTCCACTTTTCAGAAAGGCTCAGCATAGTTAGAGGCAGCACTAGAACACACAATCTGATTGTCATAATCAAAAGCTGTTTTGCATAGTGAAGCTTGCTCCACATCTTTGCTAAGACTGACAGACACCCAGAGCTATTTTGCCTGGCTTGGTGGCAGCCTTCTTTTGCTGAGTGGCAGCATCAGGAGTCTGGAAAATGTGTGCTAGGGCAACCACAGCCAGGATTTGCTAATAGAGACAATACCTTGCCCCAGAGGCTGTTTCCAGCTGCAGCCGGAAGCACACTCCACGTTGAGAATGTATCACACAGAACTGTCAGTCAGTACTGGAGCCAGAAAATTGTTGTTTCAAATGTTACAGTACAGGAAAATCGCCTCTCTGCACTTGCTGCCAAAAAAATGACAGCTTAATTTATGCCACACTGAAGCTACATTACAGAGCCATTCAGCTTGGCAGTTAAGTACGCTCCATGCTCACATCGTCCCCCTGTGCAAGTGTACTGGGGAGAAATACACAGTGGCTATAATAAGGACAATTGGCCGCAGGGTTTGCCATGTCAGTGGAACTAAATGCAGGTGAAACAGTATCAGCAATAAATTACATCACCCCCACCTCATTTGCAAAACCCACTTCTGCTCTGTACTTGCAAATCCCCAGGAAGGCTGGCTGCAACATTGTTATGCATGGGATAGATTAGGGAGAGAAGTGCTGGTGTCAACCCCTGGGGTTTTATGGAGAGGGGAGGTGCCACAGCATTACGGGTGACTTTGAAAATTATGTCAGTATCCTTGATGAAGACCTTCAGAACTTGGCTGTGTTTGCCCTTCCCTAAATGAAAATCCTGACAGTATTATACGGTAGCCAAGAACCCGTATTTTTCATCTAGATAGACATTAAAGTACAAATGATACAGTAAATATATATATATATATATATATATATATATATATATTTAGCAATCAGAGTAATTGTCTTCCAGGTTGAATTTCACAGTTATTTCAATTAATTTTTGTATAGCACACAGTTTATCTGAATACAAAATACACATTCTCTAAAAGTTAGAGATTAACTGGGGATTTTCTTTTCTTTACATTTTCAGCTGTGATACCTCCCTCACAACACCCAAATCCTAACAGCACCAAAGCCTAATTTATACTGACATTTCAAAGGACAGACCAGAGTCTCCTTGGGCACATACACTTACTGTGAAGAAGGCCACCTTTAAGAGATCCTTTCATGAGCACCCTCTTATCCAGAATGGCCACAGAGAACTGGAACATTACCAGAACTCCAAGAAGAGATTTATGAGTAATTTACAAAATCTTTATAAGGCAGCTCTTATAAAATATTACAGCCCTGAGAAAGCAGGTCTGCTACAGCTGGCTTCTCCTGCTCAGCAAGCCATTCATAGCAAAATGAGCAGCCCTCGAAAGAGAGCAAATGCATTTTCAGTGGCCGTTGATGTGCTGTGAATCATACTCAATAATAAAACAATGCTCAAAATAAATGATACACATCTATTTAATAATTCCTTACCCAAAGCAAATATTCCACCTTAAAACAAATGTGCTTGCCCTGGCTGTTGATGTGTGAGAGCTGCTTGGCTAGCAGTGAGGTGATTTGTAAATTGGGGCACTGGTGCTGGGCCTCGTGTCCTGTGTGCTCAGGATAGATTAATATCTCTTCACAACTCACCAATAAAAATGCCTTAAAGTCAAAGCACCAACTAAAATCTCCCCAAGGGTCAGTGACCATGCTCATCTGAGCATCTTTGGATGGTTTTGCTGTCAGATCATCAACTTAGTGTGGGTCTATACTAGGGTGAAGTCTACTAGGCTATGCAATGAAAAGGGCCAATGGGCTAAGTAAACAGATATGACTCAGCTCCAGTTCAGTGTAGAAGATGGGCCACTGTGAGGCACATCAGAATTTGCCTCATAAGAAACTTGAACACTTTCCGGTGTATGTTTATTTGTAATCTTAGGGATCAGGTCCATGGTCCTGCACATGCTGTACAAACACTCATCACTAAGCCTAATCTCAGCCTGTGCCTAATGCTTTAAACAAGAGAGTAGATATGGAATTACTTTTAAAAATCTGTCATTTTTTTTCCAACTTAGACTTAGCAGATAGTTTTATCTCTAGACATGGTAACAGGGGTTCCTCTTACAGTATTCTTGTCAGTATTCTTACAGTGTTGTCCTTGTCTCAGCTCTGGGTCTGCTGCTTACACCCCCTCTGTGTCGCTTGCCTAACGATCACATCTTCTCTGTGCAGCTTGTCTGCTGGTCATATCAGCCCTGTGTAGTTTGCCTGCTGGTCACACCAGCCCTGTGCAGTTTGACTGATGCTCACACCAGCTCTGTTCTGCTTGCCTGGTCTGTTTCCACAGAGAATGAAACCTTGAATAATCATTACAGCTTTCCAGCTCCCAAACATCTAGCCTTCTAAACATTTTGTTTTCTTTTACTTTAAATAACTTTCCTTTGCCCATTTTTTATTCCTCTTTCCTGTTTTCTGTTTACCTATCTACTTATTTTTAATTCTAAAATGTAAGAGCTTTCCCCCCACTAGTTTAGCCTAATACTTAGGCCACATGGGTGGAATCTTAGATGGGTGACTCTGGTTCTAACTTGGGAACTTGGTATATCTGATTTATTGTTTGAATATTTCTAATTCCCAGAGCAAACCACAGCTTTTGTTTTCTTTTGCCATTCCCAGCCCAGCAAAAGGGAATCAGCATAAGAGGCCTCTGACCAGTGGTATTCCCTGCAGGCTACCTGTCTACCACTCAGCTTTCCCTGTATCTAGGCCTGCCTGTCAGTGAACTTCAGCCTGTAGTTGAATGACTTGTGCAGTCTGACTGATTAATTGACAGCTCTATAAACCCTTTCCACACCCCTGTGTCATGTGAAAAATTTCCAGTTTATGTGCCCAGGTTTTTAATCCTCCCTAATTGTAACATGCCTGTTGCTGTGATGTCTTAACAAGGTTGATTGAGGACCTTCCTGGTAATCAATGCCCCATCTAAGCCCTCTCTGATCTACCAAGTCACAGGGAATATGTTAGTATTTGATAATCCCTCCCTCCTTTAAGGCATCATCAACCTATGAAGAAGAAGAAGACCACACTACAAAAGCAAATTGTATCATCCCACAAGAATGCATTAGTAACTTGCCATGGGCCAAGTCTGTGCAGAGCATCAAAAACCACACCTGAAAAAATATCTGTGTCAAGGCCTCTACGGTTTTTCAGCCTTAGTAAGAGTCTGATCTTTGATACATATTGCACATAACCAATTTTCTCATCAACAGAGTATATATGGCTTTAGGTTTGTGCCTGTACCAGGCCCTTGGTCCTAAAAGAAGGTAGCAAAGTATGGTTCTTGCTCCACTAAAGTTCCAATCTCAGGTTTTCCTTTGAATTGTGCTGATATGAATGCAGGCTCCCATCTCTTTCAGATTGACAGTTCCCGAAACCATAAAGACAACAGGTGTAATTCCTATCAATTATCATGGCAAGACTCACGGCTTATGTGCCAGATGGGCCACCTGCCTGACTGCCTGATGCTTCCCTCCTGCTGGGTCCTCTGCTCTTGCTCTACATGGATTCTCAATTTTACTCTAAAAAAACCTTCTTTCGTGTCTACCTGAACTATTTTTTTTCTTTTTAACTTGAGAAGTTAACTTTTCTTTTTTAACTTCTAAAGAGGAAAAGAAATCACATAAAGGTGTCCTTTCTAAATTATCTAGTGTATCATGAAATAGAAATGAAAGTCTATGTTGAGGAAGGACTGAGAAGGGAATCTTGACACATAACAATAATTTATGCCCAATTTACTGTCATGTTAGAGACTGAAGGTCCACAGAAACTTCTGTCCCTTAATGAGAACCGAAATCACAGTATATCAGCAAGAAATTCACATGATTTCTAGAGAGGGGTCATGCAGACTCTCAAGGGCTCTGTCAGTATATATTTATATTTTGAACACTTTTCAAGTCCTTGCAAGAAAACCACTGGTAACTAGAACAATATACAGACCTGTGAGAAACTCTGTGTTCCAGTAAGTTATATAACAAAGGCTATCTGGGTTTTAACTCTATCACACACTAACATGCCATCCCGGGAAGAGGACATCCACTAACATAAAGCTTGCTACAATTCAACTCTGACTTTTCTAATTAGAGCCAATCTAAGGTTACTTATAGGATCTGAATGATTTCAAAGTGGGATTTTCAAAGACAGGTTTGTATAGGGTTGGGAAGTTTATGACACATTAGTATTGAATTGACAGATATAGAGGTTCTTCAAGCAAATTTTGGTTAGCAGGCTTCTAAGATTTCCAGTCTAGTTGCCAAGAGCATGAATTTCTCTGAGCGAGAAGTCGGTAATATATGGGCCTAGCATTCTCTACTCCAGGTTCCGTTGGCATCCATCCCCAGGTTCACTCCTCTCAGATTCTACAGCCATGGGTCAGTCACATGCTTAAATTGACAATCAAAGCAACCCTCTCTCTGCCCTCCTTCCTTTCTTACTTCTCTTGACTGTGTCCTAGATTGACTTCTTGCAATGAAGCTCACCTGGGAACCGTGAGCCCCATCTGTCACAATTCTTGTCATTAGAGTATAAAAGCAGTTTCTATAGGGAGGATTTATCTTCACACATGCCTTTGATTCAGAACCGGCTTAATGCTGCCTAGTTTGGCGTAATGCGACCGGGCGAAACCTAGATCAAAATTATGTACTAGTTTGTTTGTTTGCTTGTTTGTTTGTTTGTTTTATTCCTTCTGATCTTTTAGAAGGAACTTTCCCTCCACGTCTTCCTGCTTACACCTTGTTTATGCCCACTAATTATTTAATTATTTTCTGCATTTACCTGTCTACTTCTCTCCGTTTTACCATCTGATTCATGAAACTCACAATGTATTTGTGTTGAGTCTCCATGGGCCAGGACCAGGGCCAGGGCCAGAGTTTTCTTAGTGATCTGGCTACATCTCTTCCATCAGTTTTATCTTTTCTTTCCTTTTCTTTCTGTTTCTGTTTCTGTTTCTTTTCTTTTCTTTCTTCCTTTTTTCCTTCCTTCCTTCCTTCTTTCTTTGTTTCTTTCTTTGTTTCTTTCTTTGTTTCTTTCTTTGTTTCTTTCTTTCCTTTCCTTTCCTTCCTTCCTTCCTTCCTTCCTTCCTTCCTTCCTTCCTTCCTTCCTCTTTCTTTCTTTCTTTCTTTCTTTCTTTCTTTCTTTCTTTCTTTCTTTCTTTCTTTCTTTCTTTCTTTCTTTCTTTCTTTCTCTCTTGTTTTCACATGAAGAGATAATTCCTTGCTCTAGTTCTGACCTGTCTCTGTCACTGTGTGTGACAACAGAGCAGTTGCTTCCTGAGAAGTTAGTTGGATTAGTATATTATGCTCCATTCTCCCAGGGGTTACTAAAGTTTAAAGATGTCACATACAAAAACATTGTAGCAATTTATAGTTTCTTTCAATTTTAATATTCCAATTCCTGTTTTAAAATGGGAAAGCTTTAGGAGTTGGACGTAGTTAGCAAGACAGTGAGAGGGTTGACTTGGGTTGACTTGCATTTCTTTCTTTCTTTCTTTCTTTCTTTCTTTTTTCTTTCTTTCTTTCTTTTTTTTTTTTTTTTTGGTTTTTGGTTTTTCGAGACAGCAGGGTTTCTCTGTATAGCACTGGTTATCCTGGAACTTATTCTGTAGACCAGACTGGCCTCGAACTCAAAAATCTGCCTGCCTCTGCCTCCCAAGTGCTGGATTAAAGGCCTATGCCACCACCCAGCAATTGACTTGCATTTCAAAGTGAATTCAGGAAGTTGAATGACAAAGATGGCTGACAGAAATGAGCTGTAGAGATGACTATGAATCAATACCTCACTGAATGGATTGAGCAACAGCTGTGTTTCCTCAGCCATAGCCACAGCTTTCCTTTTGGTTTCCTGTGAGTGTTGGCAAGCTGTTTTTTTCCCCCCACTAGGCTAGTCTTGCTGGATGCTGTGGAAAGTTTATCTTTCTCAGAGCCAGATTTCCTCTGGGCTGTGGTTTGGCGCAGGCAGCCTCCTATGCTTGTGTATATTTTCAACACATGTCAGCAAGATGTCACTTTCTGCTTGTAAAAGTAAATTTGGATGTGTAACTGTGCAAACCATTTGGAGTTTCTATGACTGTTCATATACCTGCTTAAGAGCTATGAAATTTATGTTACTCAAAGGAATAAAAGCTACACAATAAAATTTTTGGTGTTGTTGCAAGGAATGCCTTCATATTCTTCCAGATTTGGGGGCTGGCGGGTGTTACTGAGCAAACAAGGGACCCTTTTGTATGTTCCTTGTGCTGGATCCTAAATTCAGTTTTAGGTAAATCTTGCATTGGTTAGCTGAATTCCTTTTCTTCCTTTCATTAATTACTAAGCCAATAATATTTACTGAGTTAGGTCCTGTTTCTGTGCAATCCTCAACCCCTGTAAGGCCCTGGCACGTAGGTACTTCTGTGGTCCTCTGCTCGCAAATGACGAAATTGAAGAACATTGAGTATATGATCATGGTTATATGGCTACTCAGTAACAGCGTGCTATTGGATTCCCACAATTCTTCTCAGAGTTGCTATAGATTACCAGACAGTAGTACATAAACAAGAGAAGATGAACATGGTCCAGAAAGTCAAGACCAGGGATGGCTTGTTAAACTCCTTCAAAGGAGCAAACAGTCCCCAATAACTTTTCTTGAGGTCCCTTTCATGAGCCACCTTCTCCATTTTTGTCTCCGAGGCCTAAAACAGTACCTGATACAGTGGAGGACCTTATCAACCTGTGGTTTAAAGCCAAAGAAAGGCTATGAAATGAGAGAGTGTTATTTTGACCGATGTGTATGTAAGTCTCTGTTCCATTGTCAGATTCCCTTTGGATTCAAGTCTGTCTGTGGACTGGGCTAATGTGGTTGAGTGGCTAAACCTAGGAAGTCCTAATAGAGTCCTGTGTTCTCTGTCAACCATCTCTTTCCTAAGCTGCTAGCATTTAGTAGGAGAAAAATGCCTGCTGCAGCTAACAGCTCTAAGATGACCCTCCAGCCCTTTCTCATCCCCAAGATCTCCTCAAGAAAATTACCTCCTCTAGGCCCTCCCACATTCTGTAATCAATATGATATTGATGGTGGACAAGACAAGTCTGTCTTACCCCAGTCTCTGTTTCTACATCTTAAAAGTGGAAATGCAGCCAGGATGAAATAAAATCATTATGTGTATCATTTATGACAGTAGCCAACTTACAGTAAGCATGTAGTAGACGCTACTCAATCTAGTTTCTCCATAGGAGAGTAGTCAAGTGTCACAAACCTTCACTAATACTTCATATCAATGACTATTGCAGATTTATTTCCAGGAAAGTTGTTTAGGCCTAAACTTTTAATATGTTTGCTTTTGCTACTATTCTAATGAAGTAATATTTATTAAGTGCCCTTAATTTTTAAAATAGAAAACCAATTGCCACATAATGTATTTTGATATATAAAAATTATCCAAGCATTCTAATTTGTATAGGCTTTAATATTATATGTTATTTACTATGGAAGCTCCCTAAAAATATTTAGGGAGATTGTGAGCTCAGTGAGTAAAGTCCTTGCTGCAGACATATGAGGATGTGAGTTTAGACCCTTGGCATTCATGTAAAAGCTGGTCATGGTGTGACTTTACCTCTAGAGAAGGAGGGAGGCATCATTGGCCCCCTAGTCTGGTTTAATTAGACTTTCAGTTTCAGTGAGAAGCTCTGTTGCAAAAATAACGTGGAGATTGATTGAAAAAGACACACTAGAGTTGGAATTGGTGGTGGTGAGCACTCTCTTCCTCCAAATCAATATAACAATAATATTTACTAGCATCCTCTTCTTTAAGAACTTCATAAATGCCACGCAGAACATCCAGTTAAGATCTAATGTATGGTTCTATTCATATCCATAAGGAAAGACACATTGAGATATTGATTTGTGTTTCTTTTGACTTTTACTCTTTTGCTACAAGCATATTTGGGTTCTTTGTTCGGGAGGCAGAGCTTTTTGGCATAGGCCAAGAAGGAAGAGTAGGGGGAAGAGAAGAAGATAAAGAAGGAGGAGAAGGAGGAGGAGGAGGAGAAGAAGAAAAAGAAGAAGAAGAAGAAGAAGAAGAAGAAGAAGAAGAAGAAGAAGAAGAAGAAGAAGAAGAAGAAGAAGAAGCAGAAGCAGCTATTCTGGATCAACAACATTTCTGTGCTTCTATACAAGTCTACAGTCATCCATACAAAGACTTACTTATCTTGGAGAAACAATTATCCCTTTAGCTTGCAAGGTGAGAAGAAAGAGACTTGTTCCACAATGGGAAGAGTTGAAGACTATTGGTTTCAGTGGCTTATGATACCCTCACTCTTCTGCTTGCTTTAATCACTTTGAGAAGGTAGCTGACTATCTGGTATACCTCAGAAGACCACAGTTAAACATCAGATCAGTGTCTCTAGTCCATGCAAAGGTTTTGGTCCAGAAAAATCATGGCAAACCGACTGCTGCTGGAATCCAGAGTACATGGGCTTGTGGATCGGTGGTAGCCCATAGGCTCAGAGTGTCTGCTAGTTTAAATATTATTAAGCCCCTTGGAGTTTTCTCTGATGAAAGAGGGATAGAGGTGGTCAGAATTGTTACTTTCTCAGGTATAAAGTTCATAATCAGATTGGAGTTTATTTAGATATTACAAAGAAGGGGACAGCTTGCAGACTGTATAATTCATAGACAAATTGTGCCCCTGTTATGCATGACTTAGCAGATATTTTCCACATGTTAAGTGCTTAGTAAATATTTTCTGAAAGTGTGTGAATTGCACCTGGAAATGTATGGTAACAGTGCTAATTAAGGTTTACACAGTCAGGTAGATACTCCCTCAACAGATCTCAGAAACTATGATCTACCTTTGAAGCTACCACTTCAGTGATTCACAATGATGCTGCCAGGAGGCAAGAGGCAAGCATGTGTTACAGAACTTGTAGAAAGGGTAAATAAAATAGTGTGTCACTTGCTAGCTGAAAGGATGAGTTATGCCCTTGTTTAATTTTCCGGCATTTCAATTAGAACATCATTGGTGACCCTTCCTCCTGACACAGGCCATTTTGTTCTTGCAACACACTTGGCCATTGGCCACATTTCCCATTATTGATGAGGCGAATTTATGGATTGTAGATATAAATGATTTAATTGCACATATAAATGATTTAATTGCAGATTAGATAAATATGATGTAGACATTCCCAATCACGTAATTATTCAAAAGATGATAATAATTTGATCCCATTTGTCAAATAATGTTATTGCATTTTTAATTTACATTTTAGGAAGATTTAATTAACCAAGTTCTAGGAACTTAGGCGGAATGGGCTGCCTGAAATCAGTCCTGGAACAAGGCAGGAAATAAATAAATGAGCAGACAGCAGCAGATGTCTCTTCACCAAGATAATTTCTTTCCTCTAAAGATATTTTTCCTCCTCCTAGAGAATGTGGCATCCTTAAGGGTGACCCATCAAAGTCAAAATTAATTAGGAAAAATGGGTGTGTTCTGATGTAGGACTAATGTTTAAAGATTCACTTTCTTTGAAATAGTTCATTGACATTAAATTAGACCAGAAACATTCCTGAAGTAAGAGTCCTTCAGCATGGGGGAGGAAAGAATTCCATCTTTATTTAGCTTTCAATTGACAATGAATCACATCTAATCAGTATTGTAGAAAATGTCACTGGTCAAAATCCTGCCAGATTTTGTTTTCATAAAATGGATTGGGAAAGGAGTTCACATTTTTATATTTTAATATGTTTTTAATATTGATTTATTTCATAGACCTATGTATGTGATATTACATATTTAAAAGCATTCAAAGAATGAGCCCCTGGGCAGCCCTGAACTACCAAAACTGCTCTGTGGCAGAGAACATTGAAAACTTGGTCAGGATGTGAGGTTTTTGGTTTTGAGTCCTTGTCAGGAAGTGGCAGGGCCCAGTCCATATGCCTCTACATTCCTAACCATAGAACAAATTTTGCACATAGTAAATGCTTAAAGAATACTACTGAACGAATGTACGTATACATTTCAGTATATGATATAACAACATAAATTAGACTTCCCATTTTTTTTCTGTTTAAAAAATGTATTTCCTGTGCATTGCTGTTTTTCCTTTGTGTAACTAGAGTTATAGACAGCTGTGAGCTGCCCATTGTGGGTTCTGGGTATTGAACTCAGGGCCTTTGCAAGAGCAATATGTGCTTCTAACTGCTGAGCCATCTCTCTAGGCCTTTGTTTTATTTATAATAACACCAATACACACCCACTGCAAGTTATAAACACTTTCAATAAATCAAATCATTTGTATAACATGAACTTTAGGGAATGAGAAAGAAGTAAATGACTCAAAATTTCTTGGTAGAGATTTTCAGCTTGACCTGTGTCAGTTTAAATATTTGCCACAGCTTTTGTGGATCTGATCCATCCATTTGTCACCTGCTGTTAAGGAATGAGGGGAAATTTGTAATGGGGGAGAACAAAGAAAGCTTATTTAGAAATCTAGGAAGTCTCTATTGTTCTGGGAGACAAATTCTAGCTGTAAACAGTACTTTTCCTCCTTAAGTCTAAAGGCCCTGCTAAAGAATGGCCTCAGGAAATAATCACTCTCTAAGGCTGAGATGCACTCTGGGCTGGGGAAGCCAATGCAGCAAGTGACCTTCAGAAGGCTGAAGCCCAGTTGAGCTATGATGCAAAGTCTTTCTGGGCTTGTATGAGCTTTTAATCACTGCTGTAACACATGGACACACCTGCGTGGCTTCAAAGAAGATGAATTTGTTGTCTTAGTAGTTCTGTGTGTCAAAGCTCCCAGAGGTCTTGTTGGCATGAAAAATCAAAGCACCAGTGATGTTGGCTTGTATGGTGGCCTGGGTTTGAGTCCAAGCACTGCCAAATTAATAAATAGATAAATAAATAAACACCAGTAGGACTTTATTCCTTCTAGAAGGTGCTACGTGAGGTCTGTTTTCCTCTCTTTTTCTCCTTTTCCAGTCCACCAGTGACTTTCTAGCTTTGCTCTCATTTGGGCAATCTATAAAACTCACAAGGGTAAGTTGAGTCACATGCCAACACTTAGACTCCCCTTCTTCCTCTCCCTTCTGTGTTTGAGGATCCTGAAGATTCCACTGAGCTTGCTCAGCAGCCCAGGATGATCTCCTCATCATAAAACCTTTATCTTCTCAAATTGGTAAAGGTTTGGTTTGACTTTGTTTGCCACCTTAAGTAGTCTAGGCACCGGTTTCTGGAACTAGAGTAGGATCTTTTTTTTGTTTGTTTTGTTTTGTTTTCGAGACAGGGTTTCTCTGTATAGCCGTGGCTGTCCTGGAACTTACTCTGTAGACCAGGCTGGCCTCGAACTCAGAAATCCGCCTGCCTCTGCCTCCCAGAGTGCTGGGATTACAGGTGTGCACCACCACAGCCCGGCTGAGTAGGATCTTCTTTGGTCAAGGGGCCTACTACTGCAGGGCTTACATGTAGCGGACATAATCTTGGAAAGGCAGATGAGGCTGAAAGGAGAATGTCATTCAGAAGTGAATTCAAATCTGGGTGCAGCTAGGGGACAGTCTCATTCTTTCTTAATGGTTAGTGAGCGCTGATTCAAGGAGCACACAGCAGAAAGGGATGTAAGGTCAGAGAGGACATCTTTGGTCAGCTTTTACCTATGGAATATTGGATACTCGAGCTAGCAGTACTGGAGGGAGAGAGCTTCACAAGTACAAACAGGATGATGGCAGAAGAGTCAAAGCCATGGAATCATGGTCAGCTCATGGAGAACAAGATCTGTACAATAACACCCGGAGCCCAAGTGTGGGTCAGATGTCATAGAGTCATTTATTCCCATGTCAGTGTGAAATCAAGATAAAGCATCAGGAAAAACAAAACAGAGACTTTAACCATAGACTCTTCAGGCTTTCAGGAAGAATTTACTGTATTTTTCTAAGTAAGTATAAATTAATATTAATAATTTACATAGTAATTAATACTAATTAGTAAATTGATTGCTCTATCAGCTTACTTAAAGAACACTAGTCCTGAAATAAAGGCTTTCCTTTCCATGTGAGGACTTTAAGTAAATTTGGCTGGAACCCTATCCATACTCCACTGAGCTTGCAGGGTTTCTTCCATAGCAGTAGCAATTCTACTTTAGATGCGTAAACAAAAAACTCCCTCGTTTAGCTCTTTTGTAGAGTACACATACCATAGCTTCCACTCTACAAAAGCTTTAACAGAAGTGCCATGTCAACAGGGCTAATTGCACACAATCTTCTCTCAGTTTGAAAGACATTTTATATGAATTGTCAAATGGGTACTGAAACTTTGATTTTGTAGCAAATGCTCCACCTGTGTAATCTTGTTTACATTGCCCTGAGGAATATTCCCTTTTATTAACAAACCTCAATACTGGATATAATAATGCACCATTGAGTAGACAATCTGTAGCCCGTCCCTTGACCCTTGAACCTGCTGGTGTATGATATTGTCTGAAAGAGTCTTACAGAGTTCTTGTTCTTTTCCCATGAAAAGAGTCTCAATATTGATCCCTGGGCTAAAAACTTGAACACAAGCAATGTTCATTGACTTGTATGTTCCTGTTGACAAAGCACTCTGATTTCAGTAGTGGGATGGCAACAAATTCTGAGAGGATCTTGAATACTCTGGAAAGGAACTCTGGGCTTGATGCTCTGGCAAGACAAAATGTGCAGAAGAATGGATATCAGCAAGAAGGGGGCTGCTGAGAATAGATTTCATTCCTTAGGAGCAGTTGGTCTTTTTAAATTGGTAGGTTTAATTTTGCTCTTAATAATAAAAAATGTTTTTTTTTAAAACAATATAGCTAAAAAACCAAAGATGCTGTGATTGATGCAAAATTTTAAGACATATTTAACTGATGATTTGTGTATTTGTGTGTGTGCATGTGTGGTGGTGAGAGGAAAATATCAGAGGTTGCTTTACCCTTTCTACCGTACAAGATACAAGGACTGAACTCAAGTTCTCAGCCTCAGTAGCAAACACCCTTGTCTCTTGAGCTATCTTGCCAGCCCAACATATATGTGTAGAGAGAGAGAGAGAGAAAGAGAGAGAGAGAGAGAGAGACAGAGAGACAGAGAGAGACAGAGAGAGACACAGAGAGACAGAGAGAGACAGAGAGGGAGAGAGAGACAGAGAGCTCAGATTTCTTATATATCAGAAATTGGCCTTGAACTCTTAATCTTCCTGCCTCTACCTCTCCAAGTGCTGAATTTATAGGCATGGACTATTTTGGCCATCACCATAAACTTTGAAGGAACATCTCCTCAGAAGGAGACCCAGAAGACAATTTAACAAGTGTCTCCAAACCTAAATTTCAGAATAAATGCAGGGGTATTTCTTATTGCTAGGAGACCTGTCTTTAACATGAGCACCTCTGGTAAATCAAAGCCTCATACATTTGGATTATAACTTTTTGAAACAATTATGCTGTGGCTACCCTTTTAATGATGTATCTTATATATTGCTTAAACTCCTAATGAATCTTATTCAAGTGAAAATTGGGTGAAGAGATTTGTTTGACCAGTTCTGAGTCTTAAGAGAGAAAGCAAGAACAGCAACTTAAAATTCACATAATTATATACAATAGAGTTACTTGTAACTGTGTCAATTATATGGGCCTTAAAGGGTGACTGGGAAATTTGGACTATTATATATAAACAAAACATGTTTTCTATTGATCCACAGATGCTGCCTTTGATCGCCATTGAAGAGAACATGTCTTCAGGCCTGTCATAGAATATCCAAAGACAACTCTTTAAAAAACATGCAAGTGTTGCTTTGTCAGGGCAACCAAAGCCTAGCCAGAGGGTATCATGAATACCTTGATCACTTCTCAGAGGGTGCCCATGAACTGGCCACTGGAAGACTGTTCTCTAATTCAACCAGACATAAGATTAAACTCATTAAAGTTGCACGCAGCTGAGGATGATTAGGTTGAAGGAACCTGGAGCTCTGGTGCTGTTTCAGCCATGGAATGAGAAGGAGGTTTTGGAAGATGCTTGGCCATGAAGTCATTCAACCGTTGAGAAACCTCGTCTTTCCTCATGGAGGCAAGAAGAAGGCTCAGGCTAAGCCTTCTCTGTCTTGCACCTGTTTCATCCTTTCTGGTGGTGTCCTTCAGAAAGATACAACAAACACTGCTCATTTTTCTCCTTAGGCATTACCTTTAATAACTTCTGAACCCATGGACAGATAACAGCCAATTTTATAAATAATTCTTCTACATAAAATGTACTTACATTATAGGAATCAAACAATAAACCATTAAGCTAACCAAACAAAAGGATGCTGTAAAAATGTTTCTTTTTCTTCTATCTATAATTTGAGAAGACAAAGACAGATTCTATTTATCCTTTGAGTTTTTTTTAAAGAGCTTGTATTAAAGCCCTTTGTGCTTTCCAAGGGATTTTAATGCATCCTAATAATTCTATAAATCCTCTGTCAGTTATTTTAAAAAATGTCTGACTCCAAACAAATTTAAAGTAAAACCAAATATCAAATTGTAAAAGGAAGATGGTCTGTGATAAAAACAAACAGATCCTGTTTGGAAATCAAATATCTGTTAGAGGATACAAGAGTGAAAGATGCCAAGCTACCAAACACACATACTGTTGAGCAGGGCCAAAGACTGTTCGACAGTGTGTAGGTGCTGAATGGAAGAAGCTAATGAGAAAAAGAGTGATTGTGACAAGCAATTATGTCACCTATGTGAACAGCTTAATTTTCTAAATTAGCCACTTTGATAATTATGACATCTCATTTGTCTTTTAATTCCACGAGCTCTGAAGTTTACCTTTTGATTTTCCCCCCAATCAGATAAAAGGCTTTGATAAGCCAACGGTCTATTATGTGTCTAAAAAAAATTCAGATTTCAGGCTGATTGGCTCTACTGTTTGCTTCCACAAGAGCAAATGGCTTTGTCTACAAGAGCTCTCCAAACCTTGTGTTCTCGATTCTGTTTGCAATAGTGGTGAGGGAAAAAAGGTGGAGATGGAGAGACAGACAAGATTCCCAAGCAAATTAATAATGTCAACAGGACTGAAGAGAAAACTGTTAAGCCTACTTTTGCAGGGGTAGGAGTGGAAGGGGAGGTGGGGACCAGGGTGGAAGGGAAGGCAGGATGGTTTTTGAGTTCATCAGAAATCATCTACCCCACATTACTAAGCTTATTACAAATTAGCCTCATCTGTTTGTTGAAGTGCTTTCAAGATCTCAGAGGACTGTATTCTATTTGTTGTATTGACATGGGAGTTCAAACAAAACTTTTGCCTTGTCTAGCAGGTACATGATGCCAATTGCTTGAAAAGGAAATCACTACAGGAAAAGGGATTCATAAAGCCAAGTTATAGTTCCAGTAAGGAGCAATCCTGACCTCTTTGATTCATGAGAATGTCTGTGAGCTTCCTATCTTTCCTTCTTGAATGAGCAATATTAGCAGAAAGATACCCAGATATGCCAAATGAGGTAAACATTTCTTCTTGACAGGGACATTTGCATATGGCTTTGCAGAGATAAGAGCCAAAGATGGGAGCTCAGGGCACAGTACAATTTCCCAAATATTTAGGAACACCAGGAAAATTATGAAAAAGGACTCTATATGACTCTGTATCAAAGGCTAGGGCATCATCTTAGAGAAGTACTCCTGGGGATTAAGGGAAAGGCTGACTCCTGACAGATAGACACCAACCCACCCACACACATATCATATACACACGTCCCTGTATCACTCATTTCTTCCTCACCATGGCCTGACCGGATACAGTCAGTGAGGGGACAGCACTTCTTCACCCTCCAGAGTATTTACATTACCTGTGTCTTCCCTGCCATCAGATCCACTCCTAAAGTTTACTTGAACCCAATGTCACCTAGAAAAAGAAAATTTTCATGTAAGCATTGAACATTCTGTATTTTAGAGTTGGTATTACCTTAAATAATTAGAGCCAGTGATTCCTAAACCTGAATCACTATATTTACCTTCTAGATGGTAGTATCTTGAACATTTTAACAACAGTGTTGAATCCTGCTGTGTTTGAAGAAGTGTGCTCAGATATTTCCATATTTATGAGGATCTATGCCCTTTGATGACTAAGACTACACATGTGTCTTAGTGGTTCGATACTAGTCAACAGACTGTAGAAGATCTTGCAGTCTCTACACCAGTGATATCAAATGAGATGCTCTGCCAGAGGAAGAACCAGGTACCAAAGTACAAGTCAGACTTTAAAATGTATTCATAGGTTTAGAGAAATGGCTCAGTGCAGTGATGGCTCAGTGCTCTTCCAGGAGACCCAGGTTCAATTTCCAGCATCCATACGCCAACTTATACCTAACTATAACTGCAATTCCAGGGACCAATACCTTTACACAAGACAAACATGCAGGCAAAACACCAATGCACATAAAATAAAAACAAATCTTTAAAAAAATACCAAAAAATAAATAAAAATTAAAAATCAGCCGTTCTTTAAAAAAATTAGTCAACATGTATAGGTAGATTCCTTATAAATATATCTACTGAGTTTATTCTTAGCCAATTTACATTTTTATTTTCTACAGTTTAAAAAATTAATTTATGTGTATATGTTGTTCATATACTTATGATTGCAGGGTAATTGCAGAGGCCAGAAGAGGGCATGGTATTCTCTGGAGCTGGAGGTACAGGGTGTGGGATGACTGATATAGGTACTGGAAACTGAACCAGGTCCTCTACAAAAGCAGCAAATATTCTTGACCATTGAGCCATCTCTCCATCTCATTTGTTTTGTAATGGAATGGACTCAATATTTTTTTAAAATTGAGGAAAAATTTACAAATAGCAAAATTCATCCTCATTAGTATATAGTTTTTGCAAGATTTGACAAACACAATTATATAACCTGTTACAATCTATAGTTTTTATCTTATTGAACTCTACTGTGTTTTTTTACTTTTTATTGATATTTTGTGAATTTTAATCATGCACTCTAATTCCACTCATCTCCCTGTTCCTTTGTATCCACCCTCTGCCCTTGCAATTTCTCTCTTAAAATAAAATAAGATAGAATTAAAAAAAATCTTGTCATGGAAGCTGTAGTATGTCCCACAGTATACCCTTTTGTCCATACATCTTTACTTGCAAATGTTCATTGCACTGAGTCATTGGTCTGGCTCTAGGCCTCTGACTTCTGCTACACTGTCACTACTGGATGATAGTGACACTCCTCTCAGATATCCTGTTTTTGCTCTGTGTCTTGGAGATCCTGCAGCTTTGGATCTGCAGAACAGACCCTTTCAGGTGCTCCAGCAGATCATAGATGTGGTAGGGGTGGACTGGGCCAATTCAAAGCCATGGATCGTGGTCTGAGAGGTAGCTGAGTTGGTCGCCAGCCATCTCTCCTATGCCAGAATCACCAGGGTAAGCTCTCCATGTTCATTCATTCCGCAACTGGCAAGGGGCAGGGGCAGCAATCCTGCTCTCATGTCCTGGGGCCTGACTCACCAGCAACTTTGCCACCAGGGTCATCTCTACCTCGTTGCCCAGGCCAGGAACAGGGTTGGATCTCTAGAGGGCTACAGTCCACTTTCAACTCACTGACAAATTCATGTACAACCTTTCTGACCGTGTATAATGAATCTGGGATCATCCATTTTGTTGTGTGCATCAGTCATTTATTCTTCTTCTTGACTGATGAACATTTTCTGTTGTGGGGGAGGACCATTGTTTAATGATCGTTTTATGAATCAAAAAAAAAAAAAAAAACAACCCTCAGTTAGGTGGTCAAATGGTCAGGAATATTTCTAACCAAGTACTGAACATGGTTTTGAGCTGTAATCAGGGCACAGCCAAGGAAGACATATTTAGCGGGATTCCAGAATCTGTTCCAGGATTTGTGCTAAACATGTTCATAAACACTCTCCTCACAGAGTGCATCAACCTGGTGTTTGGCCTTCATCTCTTTGCACACTGGTCCTCAAGGTCTCTTAGAGAGAATTCTTTTACTTCTTGTACAAGCTTCTAAACATTCACACTCTACATAATTATGCTACCTCTTATTTTCTTATCATATTTTCTTGTTAAATGTTAATTAATAAATGTAAGCATATCTGTAATATTCTTGACTGTTTTAACTATGTTTAGAAAGAAACTTCTTCCTAGCCAGGCATAACTGTGGACACATACGGTCTTTATATTCAGGAGGCCTAGACAAGAAGATTGTCTGAGTTCAAGGCCAGGTGTTGGTCAAAGATAATGGAGAGGGGGTAGAGGAGGGGGAGAGAAATATTGAGAAAAGTTCTTGCATGCTTTGTGAAGATTCCTACCTGGTGCTTGTCTTTCTTCCTTTTCAAGGGTGCTAGAATGTAGGGTATGCCCTTGACATTTAAATGGATGGCCACAGAGAGAGACATTCAGTTCTTTCTTCCGTTTAATATATTTTCAGTTTTTAGATACAATGACAATTTTTTCTGTTTCTGACAGCCACATAAATGACAGCAAAGAAAAAGTAAATGTCAGCAGAGAGTGTCCTGGGTGACCCGAGAGCTCTCAGAGTCCTACGGCATACCTCGCCTTTTCTTGAGTGATTCCATCAGGAGAGAGTGCTCCCAGGTGACATGAAAGCTCGTAAAGTCTGTGGCACACCTTGCCTTTTTGCTAGTGACTCCAACAGAAGAAAGGGCAGCAGGAGAAAAATTCCAATTAATGCCGCACACATTAGGCTCAGACAGTCAGCCCTACAGTCACTCCTCTCAGAAAGTCTTTACCACAGGCTTGCATTTGTAAAGAAGCCTCTCAGCTGCGTACCAATTACATCCAAGCAGATAAGGCAGGTTTTTATTTTATGCTACTTTTGTTTTATGCTCATCTTCTGTGTATATGGGAGTGGAGCAGCGATGGGATCGTGGAAGACAGCGAAGCCTGTTAATTTTTTTCATAAGATCATTTTTCCCTTGACATGCAATTTGACGCTTAACAATTTTTCTGAAAGTCAAAAGGAATACTACATTCTCTAATTTTCACAGCACTATAAATAGCCCATACAAAACATAATTGTATAAAAGAGATGACACCTCTTTATGGAAGAATTTCCACTGGAAAGATAAAAGGAGGTCAGAACTCTTATGCGAGTCATGTATTTTCAAGTATTCATAAAAATAGAAATCATCACTGGTACGGAAATGCTTCACGATAGACAGTCCCATAGAAGATGCGGGAGCCAAAGCCATTTCTACAGGCGCCAACTAGTGAGAATGGAACTCAGCCAAAAAGCTGCTGCTGGGCATTTAGCTCATGTGCCAATAAAAGGGAGGAGTGTGTGAGTGCACACACACACATACACACACACACACACACACACTCACGACAGTCCTGTTTGGGGAGGTATTTGCCAGAAACATTTTTTCAGGCCTCTGCAATCTGTTTCCTACAGCCAACTATGAGGTCCTGTGGTGACTCCAGTGCCCAGAGGTGAGATAATATGGAACAGAGAAAGAAGAGGTCAAGGAACCACCTGTATAGCTGAGAGGGAGAAGTATCTACACAACCTTTAGGAGTTTGAGACCCCAGTTAACATGTAACTCCATGGTTACTAGCTGGGGGTCATTGTGCATGTACTGGTACTGACTTTGCCATGTATCAATCACTGCAAATGTGTGTGTGTGTGTGTGTGTGTGTGTGTGTGTGTGTGTGCATATCCAGCATTTACAGAACATTTGAAAAGACCATGACTCTGTCCAGCTGGATTTATAGGCTTGCAAAGACACTGTAGGCAATTTATGAATTATCTTTATTTAATTATTTATTTTATGTGTATTAGATGTTTTGCTTGCATGTATTTATGTGCACCATGGATGGGATCTTATGGGACCAAGAAAGTCAGAAGAGGGTGTTGGATGCCATGGAACTGAAATTATAGATGGCTGTGAGTCACCATGTATGTACTAGAAATTGAACCTGGATTTCTGAAAGAGCAGCAAGCACTCTTAACCATCTCTCCAGCCCCATATAAATTATTTTGAATATCACTTGTAGTCATGATATTGAGTCATTATGTCTTGAGTCCTTCTTATCTGGCAGACACTGGGTTAAGACTTTGCATACTCAGACACTCTTGATTTTAGACCTCACCGCACCTCATAAGGAGAATGTTTGCAGTATCCTCATTCTACAAAGAAACAAACTGATCTTAGATGAATTAAGTGGCTTACTCCATGCTCCAAGTTTGTATGATGTGGTCATAGGATTTGAATCTCATGTTTCTTCTTGCCTATGCATGAGAGAAAGTGGAGTAGGCCCTTTGTGGTCTAAAAATAAGTGCCTATAATCTGACAATGTTTTGAATTTGCAAGGGGCCAATAGACCACTGATTGGCATTCCCCATCACAATTCCGGTCCTGGACTCATCCAGCTCTGAGGGTGGGGGGTTGGGGGGGGGACGCAATGATCTCCAGGGTGCATGGAAGCCAGGCTCCTCCCCCTGATGATGATTGCTTTACTCCCCATCCCTTATCTTCAGGGCTTCTGTGATGAGACCTTGGGTCCCTTAGCTCCTGTAAAGAGAGTAAAGCATGACAGCATACTTCTTTTCTTCATCCTTAGGAGGATGCGTGTTAGTGCTGCAATGAAAGCTGTGAGTTAAGATTACATTCCTGGCAGCAAACGTTGCCCTTTTGTTGCCTCCAGGCTCTGTGCATCTCTGTTGATTACTTCCTGCTGCATGCTCCGTTATTACACACAACAAAGTGGTGGGAGGGAGGAGGAAGAGAAACGCCATAGGGTCAGGTTCTCGTTCACCCCATTGCTTGGTTCATTTCTTCCATACACAGAACTCTCTTTGTCATCAGGGAGAATAGGAACTGGGGAGAAGTGAAAGAGAACTGGGCTTGGGGTAATTTATAACCCCCCGGGGAACCAGATCATTTAATACCAAAATGGTACTTTCTCAAAATCTCATCATTCATACCTGAAGCATTTCTTATTGAGTGATATTCCTGAGCTTATGAAAACACTCGGTGCAGTTGAACTTGCTTAGTCTGTGTTCACACTGCCTCTCAGAAGATCTGAGGCAAGGGTATTATGCCATTATGGTATTAAAACGCATCAGTGACTTGTTCATTTGAAATGCTTTAATAAAAGTGAATTGTTAGCTGATTCTGATTATCCAGTGCCAGGTTTATAGGCTTTTAAGACATTTTCTAGTTGTCAGATATTTTCCTATGAGATATTTAAATATTTAGATTCCATTCTTCCTGGGTATTTCAAATATGGGAAATAGATATCTTAATATCAGAAATAATTCTCTGAGGACTGCCTTTCCTAATGTTTTTTTTAAAGACTCAAATCATATCCCTTGTTTATGTATCAAATCTTTTTGCTTGAAGTAGAGTAAGATGTGGAAACCTAGGATTCTGTCAGGTTAAGATGAAATATTGGGAAAAGAAATTGATTATTATCGCTAATTAGAGAGAATAGATTGTGACTTACAAGTCTTACACAAAGATTTCTGTCACAGTGGTAACTGTGAATAACAATGATTCTGTGGAATAATAAATTCTGTGTTCAAATGTGTGTTTAACACGTGTCCCTTGGTGACTTTCTCATTTGCATATATGCATGTGCAAGCCATGTGAATGTTTCCTGCTTCCATTCATGGTATTTTTGCTGGTGAAGTATTAAGAATTGTGCAGGCAGAAACAACAATTCTACCTACTAAGCAAATTATGTCTTCCCTTTGACAAGTACTTCCATTTCATCATGCTGGGCTTTTTTCTGCCATTTTAGCTATATTGTAAAAAGTATTTTCTTCAGAGGAAGGAAATACCACAGCAGATAAATAGGAGGCATATGGACTCAAAACATTGTTGGGTATGCTCCCTCTTATAGCCACATGCTTACCCCAAGTGCATATATGATTTCCTGTGCTAGGGGAAGAATAGAAAAAGTAAAAGACCAGGTCAAGATGTACAGAATCTGTATGAACAACCACCTCCTCTACCAAGGAATACTTTCAAGCTAGTTGGCTTCAAAGGTTTGTGACAGTGTATTCACATGAGAACACCTTAGAATTCTGCCTTCCATACCACAGGTATGATTTGTTCTTTCTTGTAAAGAACCCGTATTCTAGCTGGGGAAAGAGAATGAATACTTCTTCACCATGGAGACATAGAAACAGACAGGGCTTCAGGGAAGTATCCTCCTGCCCTTTGTTTATTGTTGCCTTGATAGGGACTATCACAGAGAGCTCAGTATGTATAGCACTGGGCCTGTTTTACAATCACATATAAGTAAGAAACACATTCCTGTCCTCACTAGGATGACTTTGTGAGTTATCACTTTTAGTGAAAAAGATCATCGCCCTTTTAGAACTTAAAAACGAAGAAACGTCCCTTCCATTTCATTTCCGTATACCCTGGCAACTCTCTGAAGGTAGCTGAACCCAGTGATTTTTGTTGTCTTTATTCTGGGTCTGAAACTGCTCTTCTCTGGGTCTTGTATTTAAGCACATGAGGAAGAGAATCTGATTATTGATGCTCAGCAAGGCCTGGGAGCAGGCATCACTAAAGAGGTTAGTTTATCCAGCATTATGGAGCCAGGTTTGGTGAAGGGCAGACAGAAAAAAAAATGGCAGCATCTGATGTGCTCTAGAGAATGGAGACAATCCCTGTGAGCAATGTGGAAAAGAGGCAGAACTTCATGTTAATGGCATAAATTCTGAGTTATGCTCTCATTCTGAGCATTGGGATGCCTAAGCATCTGTGAGCTGGGACAGCTCTGCCACCCCAAGCAAAGAGAACTTAAAAACAAGATTCATTTATTTTTATTTTTTTGTGTGTATGGATCAACCACATCTTCTTCCCGCTTATAGGCAAGTATGGGTTCATTGTTGAGGATCGTTATCTTCTCAAGTCTCGTGAGGTTTAAAGTTAAAGGAAAGCTGGCTGCTCATATTTCAGTTATAAACACACATCTTTCCACTCAGGAGTTTGTTGAATGATCTTTGATGGGGTCAATTACTAAATCTAAAAATAGTCTGATCTTATTTTAAACCACTTGTTCTTTCTTATTAGTTCTCCATGATTTTCTTTGGGGAACTGAATCAAGCATGTTAATCTTGTTATTTGTGTTTTCAGCTAATTGTTGTCCTCTTCAGATAAACCTCTTCAACTGCTGCTATCAGCTCGAAAGAGTGTTCTTGGCTAAATATAATAGATGTGTTTCTGAAACACTGAATGCAAATTGGATTTTTATAAATGACCTTACATTTATGCTTAGACTATAATTTCAGAAGTGCAGTACAAAAGAATGCACTTACTTCAAGAAATGGTCAAACAATTTCTGATATCTACTTGCAATTATTAAATGGATATGATTTCATCATTTTAATTTATATAGACCATAACAGAATAGAATCAATAAAGGGACTTCCAAAAATTTCACAAGTAATGGAGGTAACACTTTACCTGAATATTGAATGCACTGCTGTGGAAAAACTACCTGCATCTGAAACTAAGGGTGGTGAATTAGAATTTATTCTTTCTCCGATTTTCAATTATTTCACCGATATAGAACAAAATTGGAATACAATTCTCTGCAATTTAAGATTTGCAACTAGATTTATTTTGAAAATTTGAAATTATCATTTAAACATGCAGTCCACATCTGACCTTTCCTAGCCTTTGTGAGAGCTTCAACTTTCTCCTTTCAATACAAGTCAATGTACTTCAGGATACAAATTCTGTTGAAAATGGAATCAACTGGAAAGATATGATTCTCTTCTGTGTGTCAGGTTCAAAGCCAGACATGTACATGTTAGTTGTCACCCATACCAAAGCCAGAAAGACTATTAATCGGTGTATTTGCAGTTAAGAGCACAATGGTATTGGGAGCTTGGGTAATTGCCCTGAGGTTACATTGTTAATATGACTGATTGACCTAAGGATACATTGTTAATATGACTGATTAGCCCAAAGATACATTGTTAACATGACTGATTAGCTTGAGGATATATTGTTAATATGATTGGTGTGGTCTGGAGTTAGAAGATAGGGATGTAGGTATCAACCAGACACAGGATTTAAATGCTTGGATGGGGAAGGGGTATAACTTACCTGAGCTTCAGCCTTTCTATAAAATAGGACTTCTTCCAGAATCACTGCAAAACAAAAAACTTGTTCAACATCTCTCAACACCAATTATAAGTTGATCCCAAGTCTAACCTATTCCACAACCAATGTTCTTTTCCATCCTCTCCCATTTGGAATGGGAACTTAGACAAGGAAGCTAAGAGCTTCAAAATAATATTGGTATCCTCAAAACTGGGAGCACAAACTTCAAAGCTGGATTCTACCTCTGAGTATGAGTTCTCCTCCTCTTCCTTAAAAGGAAGATACCAGATTGGGTTCTATCTGCTCTTTTCAGCTCTGCAAGAGACGTAACTCATCTGCCCAGGGCCCAAGAAATACATCCCAGCTTTGCTTTACAGGACTCTTTCTTAATAATTCTGTCAGAGAGAAACTGAGATAAAGAAGCAAATGGCCAGTTGATCATTTTGAGTCCATTTCCTCATTCTCTGTTCTGTTTATCAGGGATCTTGTCATTGAGACACACATGTAAGCTGGAGCCAGGGAAACCTATAATAGACCCACTTTCAGCCAAGATGGGTTGAAAAGCACCAAAGAAGTTGATGCCCAGAGATTACTGCTGGTGAACATGCCCCATGGGCTGTGCACTGCTCCACATCAAATTAAAACTCGAAAAGGCTCTTTGAGCAGCAAAAACAGCTTTTTGGTGCTTTCAGTATCTGCCATCAGGAAACAAAATTAACCAGCTGATATTCACTCAGCGGAGGCTGCGGTAGGGGCAAGGGTATGCAGACATATCCTGCATACATCCACTGTGAGTATTTGCTAAGCCTAAAAGTGAAAAGCTATCATTTATTAAACATTATCTTAGACCCCAACTAATCTTTATTATTATTATTATTTGTTTTAAAAGTGATTGGAAGCCACTAAGTGAACAAATATTAGTCAACTATCTGCATTGCCAGGGCCTAAGCTCTTTTTATCTTTGCCTTTGTGAGAACAGGGCAAAGAAAAAGTGGGTAAAACATAGTGTTTGTCTTACAGCTTCCCAAACATCAATATGTTTTGAGCTGTAAAAATTTGAAAGAGCTGGGCAGTGGTGGTGCATTCCTTTAATCCTAGAACTTAGGAGGTAGAGACAAGTAGATTTGTGAGTTTGAGGCCAGCCTGGTCTACAGAGTGAGTTCCAGAACAGCCAGGGCTACACAGAGAAACCCTGTCTTGAAAACAAACAAACAAACAAACAAATGAACGAACAAACAAACGAACAAAAAGGTTTGAAATACAGGTTCCCTAAAGATGAAGAAAGCCCAGCTTCCTGGGAAGGATGCTGAAAGGTCTGAAGGGAGTTTCCACTGTCCCCCATCTCTCATGACTATTTTTTTTTTAACCACAGTTGCTTTAGTTTTCTGGTGATAATAAGAGCTGGGCTGGAGGAGGGGATGGATGAATCGAAGTTGACAGTGCCTTCTGCCTTACTCTGAAATTTTTGTCAGAGATTAAAAGCACTCCGCCACCAATAAGCTCACAGTAGACCTTTTGCTCAGTCAGGAGGTGGATGTAAGAAGAATGTGAAGGGTGTCTTAGTCAAGAGGTGAGAATGCCACTGTTGCATTTTATGACCCAAGCTCAAGACTGAAATTTAACTTAAAAGCTGGTGTTGAGGCACTGAGATCTGTGAGTTAAGGTTCTCCCTCAAGCTGCTCTGTCCCGTCTTCAGTACAGACTCAGTGAGCCAGATTAGATTTTAGATACACTCTTTGTATATTATTGCCGATATATGCAAATCATACATCAAATGCATTTTTCCTTATGTCTATCATGTGCTATGGAGAAAAGAAAGGTCAGATTATGCTGAATAAATAACCCATGAGACTTTAGATATTCCTCCACCAAGATGTTCAAGAATTCATGATCATCTGAATTTTTAGTTTATTGGAAACAATTTTGTCACATTTTCTCAAGAAATGTAGTAGAAAAATATAAAAGTTTTGTATGTATTTCCACAGGTAAGGTAACTTGAGAATGGCTGGGGAATCACTCAGTTGGCAAAATGCCTACAATGCATGAGCAAGCTTGGGTCTATCCCTCACACTGCATAAGCTTAGCCTAGAGGTTCCCAGTGTTTGGAGGGAGTGGAGGATGCAGGAAGATCAGTAGAGCAAGATGGTTCTCAGCTACACCAGAATTTGAGGTCAGGATGGTCTACATGAGATAGTGTCTCAATAAAACAAACAAAACCCAGCTCCAGGGTCCCCATCTTGCTTCCCCTCTTGTTCTCTCCACCACTGATACCTTGATTACAGAACTTATGAGTTCTACAATCTCTTCCTACTGCCTCCCTTTTAGTTCCTCCCTCTACACCAGTCAGATGAAGAGTCTTGAAATTACTCATTCATTTTTTACAATCTTTTTAACTTTATAAACTTTATTATAAGAAATCTTGCAAGTAAAGATAAAATCTTATCAGACCCAAGGTCTATATAATAACTCAATGAATTTCTCTATAGATGGAATTAGCATTTGGAATGTGAAGCTTCACATTAAATTTTACACTTCTAGTATTGAATATATTGTATGTAATTATCCACCATCAAAACAAAAATCAAAAAGAAAAAAAAAGGAAAATAAAAATCCATAACAGAATTAGAACTTGATTAATAATTAGCTTTATAAACACTTAAATTTCACACATAAATCTCTTGGGTTCAGCTTTCCCTACATCAGGTTGATCTGGGATTTATCACACAGCGCTTCCCTGGATGGAAATCTAGCCAATAGTATATGCAACCAAGTGTATGGGAGGGTACAGGATAACATGAAGAGAACAAGAAAGGCTAAATATAAGTATTAAATTTCAAACCGGGGACAAACAACAGAGGTGCCTATTTAACATATCAAAGCACACCTGGCCTCCAGGTTCTCCCAACATCCCTAGTCCCTACCCTTTACAGGGAGTGGCTGGCACACTCCACTGCCTTCCCTGAACTTTTCAGCTCAGAGGCTTCGTTGCCCTTCTCCCAGAGGCATTTTTCTATATAATCCAGACATTTTGGTTACCTAGTCTTTACTAACCTCTCTCTCTCTGGATCCCCCCTCCCTCTCTCTTTCTTCCTCTTCCTCCTCTTCTCTTCTCTTCTCTTCTCTTCTCTTCTCTTCTCTTCTCTTCTCCTCTCCTCTCCTCTCCTCTCCTCTCCTCTCCTCTCCTCTCCTCTCCTCTCCTCTCCTCTCCTCTCCTCTCCTCTCCTCTCCTCTCCTCTCCTCTTCTCTTCTCTTTCTGCTCTCTCTCTGTCTCCCTGTCTGCAAGGCAACTTTTCTAGCCTGAGACTATGAACTCACCAAGTAGCTGTTGTCAAATTTAATTCAGCTTGATTGGTTTATTATGTAGGCAGAGAAATCTATTAATAAGTAGATGAGAAACCTTTTGAATCAAAGGTAGGGCTGCAAGATAGTTTTGAAACATGTTTGCTGTCTCCTGGAACAGGCAGTACAGAACCATTTGTAGTTAAGGTTACAGATGGCACACAGCCGAATACTTGAAAAACAGAAATTTAATCTCAAAACAGGAGTGAACCTAGTTTATCTTTACTACAAGATGGCTTTTAAGCCTAAGATGGAGGCAGGCTGTTCCATTAATTGCTTACACTTCTAAGCAACCTAAAGTGATTTGGATCTTGGCTCTGATTAGAGAATCCTTTCTGATTTTTGAGCAAAAACAGGGGCTTTGCCAGGTTTGTAGGGTTTTTTTTAATTCTTAATTTTTTTTAAAGATTTATTTAGTTAATGTATGCGAGTACACTGTCTCTTTCTTCAGACACATCAAAAGAGGGCACTGAATCTCTTTGCAGATAGTTGTGAGCTGGGAATTGAACTCAGGACCTCTGCAAGAGCAGTCAGTGCTCTTAACTGTTGAATCTCTCCAGCCCAATCCTTAATATTTTAAAGGCATCTCTTCATTTCCTGTCAGGAGAAGTAAAGAGTAAGAATGTAGAGGTGTAGATGCAGAAGCAGTACTCAGCAGTCCATGTATGCCGTTTTTACAACTCCAGAAGTGGACAGACACACTGTAAGTTTTGAAACTCATAGACACAAACTCATAGGTGTTGGCAAGACTTGTGTATTACTTGACTTTGTTAGAGACCATGGCTCATTGTGCCGCTCCCTTCTCTATCTCTCTCAAATTTAATTGTGCATGTATAGGTGTCTTGCTTGCATGTATGTCTGTGTGCCACTTGCATACCTGATGCCCACAGAGGCCAGAAGAGGTCATTGGATCTCTGGAGATGGAGTTACAAGTTCTTGACAGGGGCACTGGGAATGAAGCCCAGGGCCTGTAGAGAGCAGTTAGTGCCTTAACTACTGAGCTCTCTCCCAGCTTCACTAGGCTTCTTGATGGTCTCCAGTGGATAGTCTTCAGCTTGGAGGGAAATGAGAAAAGCTTAATGAGGTAACTCATGGGAGAAAAGTGTGATGGAGACCCAATGAGCACCGAGGATTCCAGAGCTGGATGTGGGGAGAAAACATTGCCAAGTACCGACTTGTAACTAAACTCTCAGGACTTCAGGCTTAAAGATTCCTCATTCTCTTGGGAAATCTTTCTCATGGTAACTGCTTTTCATCCATGCCTTCCAGAGAATTTTCTTTTCTTTCTTTCTTTTTTTTTGTTTTGTTTTGTTTTACTACTTGTCATTGCTTTATTTTTTTTAAATACATCCTCATTTAATTAGCTGGACTAAACTCACAACCTGTTAACTGAAACTAGACACTTTTTTTTATTGATATATTTATTTACATTTCAAATGATTTCCCTTTTCTGGACCCCCACTCCCCAAAAGTCCCATCAGTCCTCTTCCCTCCCCCTGTTTTCCCACCCAACCCTTCCGACTTCCCTGTTCTGATTTTGTTCTATACTGCTTCACTGAGTCTTTCCAGAACAAGGGGCCACTCCTCCTTTCTTCTTGTACCTCATTTGATGTGTGGATTATGTTTTGGGTATGGCTAAGATTAAAAATTCAGGAGACAGCAGGTGTTGGCAAGGATGTGGAGAAAGAGGAACACTCCTCCACTGCTGGTGGGGTTGCAAATTGGTACAATCACTCTGGAAATCAGTCTGGCGGTTCCTCCGAAAACTGGGCACCTCACTGCCAGAAGATCCTGCTATACCACTCCTGGGCATATACCCAAAAGATTCCCCAGCATGTAATAAGGATACATGTTCTACTATGTTCATAGCAGCCCTATTTATAATTGCCAGAAGTTGGAAAGAACCCAGGTATCCCTCAACAGAAGAGTGGATACAAAAAATGTGGTATATATACACAATGGAGTACTATTCAGCCATTAGAAACAATGAATTCATGAAATTCTTAGGCAAATGGATGGAGCTGGAGAACATCATACTAAGTGAGGTAACCCAGACTTAAAAGATGAATCATGGTATGCACTCACTAATAAGTGGATATTAACCGAGAATTTTCTTTTTAAAGTCCTAGGGAAAGTTTTACATCCTAGCCTTCCTCTTTGCTCTTTTTGTAAAGATGAGGCATGGACTCTCACATATGTAAGAACCATAGTTTTTGAATTCGTGTTCACTGCAGTCACACTGGGAAGAAGGACAAAGAGATCTGGAACCACCCTACTTCCAGGTCCATATTCCTGTCCCTAAAGTCAGATTAAACTATAGAATATACACATCTAAGCAGTCTATGTCAAGGTGTGGTCCCGCCCACCATGGTCTGGGCTTCAGTTTCATCCTGTGAGGCACTCTGACAAGTTGTTAGAATTGTGTGTAATCTCTTTCTAGGAGACAAGTTTCCATTTTGACTGGCATCTTGTTCTTCTCCCAGCATGGGATTTCTGGGACAATTCCCATTTTGGGAGCACTCATTGTTTCAAGAGTCTGATAGCTGGATTGAGAGACACACATTCTTTTGTTTTTTTTTTTTTTTTCACCTATTTATTGTTAGGGTATAAGCATGCCATGGTGTGTAGGACAAAGGAAGGTAGGTCTCTTCTACACTCTGAAACCCAGGGATTTAGTTCAGATCATCAGATTAGATTTGTCTACTGAGACATCTCAAATCCTGAACTACACTCTTTTTAAAGACAAGGTCTCACTATGTATACCTGGTTATCCTGGTACTCAATATCACTCACTAGGTAGACCAGGTTGTCCTCTAACTAACAGAAATCTGCCTTCCCCTGCCTCCCAGATAGTTATATTAAAGTCATATTAAATTATCCATTTTATATATATATATATATATATATATATATATATATATATATATATATGTGTGTGTGTGTGTGTGTGTGTGTGTGTGTGTGTGTGTGTTTCTTCTCCTTCCCAGAGAACAAGATGCCTTCTTAAAGGCAGCTGTGGTGGTTCTGAACAGAGAGGAAGGGACTTTTCTTCATTCTTTCCATATATACTTCTTAAAAACAAACAACTCAAGTTTTTACAACATATCTTTATAAGCATATATTCATTTTATAAAATGAGAAGGTTCATTATAACATTTTCCTACATCTATACCATATGCAAACATGTTTGTGCCTCTATTACTCTCTCTTGCTCCTTGTCCTTCATATTGATCTCCTTTTCCTTCCCAGATAGTACTCCCTTCTGCTTGCATGTCATCTTTAAAATTATCTAGATTCTGTATATGAAATAACATGCAGCCCTTGTCTTTCTGAGTCTGGTTTGTTTTGCTTAACATGATGACTTCCAATTATATTCAGTTTCCTACAAGCAACATGATTTCATTCATTATTGCTGAATACTGCTTCTGTGTTTTTTATCCATTCAACAGCCACTGGGAACCTAAGCTGATTCTATAACTTGGCAACTATAAACAATGACCCTATTAAACTGCCTGGAGTTCTTGTTAGTCACTTAAAACTCTCTCTTTCCTTACAATAGACTGAACTTTGGACGGGAAGGAGAGAACAAGATGCCTTCTTAAAAATGAACCTTCTTTGGGATGAATTATGTTTGAATATGTTATAAGAAGCCTGGAAGGGAAGGAGCTTTAATCCTAAATGAAGGATTGGAAGCACGTGTACACTTGTAGTAACAATTCTGGGATTTTATGGGTGCTTTTCTTTAAAAAAAAAACCATAGAAACATCATAAGAATATGTCTTTGTTTTAATCCCAGGTGTAGGAATATGTAGTTGTTTCAGATTATCTGCAGCAGCTGACTGTGATTTGCTAGTGCCCTATCAGAAGCGTGATTTTGACAGCTGCAGATATTTTTGGCAATTGTGTGACATTTGGAATTCTGGGAGCTTTTCAGAGGGTATTTAAATGGCAGAAACTTACTAGGTAAGATTGGTGGTTGTTGGTCATTTGGGGTTGGTGGTTGCAGTTTGTTTATAGCCATGCTCAAAGAACAAACAAGAAGAAAAACTTAGATTCACTGATCTCTCTCTCTCTCTCTCTCTCTCTCTCTCTCTCTCTCTCCCTCCCTCCCCCTTCCCCTCTCCCTCTCCCTTTTTCTCTCTCTCTCCTTTTCTCTCTCTCCTCTCTCCTTTCTCTCCATTCTAGTGATAGTGGGGGAAACTGCGTGGGTGGGGGGATAAAGGTTGAGAAAAAAGAATCAACAAAGCAGCAAAGACCAGCTATATACACTCTTGATATATACACAACCCATGATAATGTTTTCCTTTTAAGACACACTGGTGCTTGAACTCATGCTTGGCAGTGAACAGTGACCAATAATTACTTAATGAATGGGAATATTGGACCAGAGTGACACAGAGCCGACATCATAAAAATGGTTAATATTCGTGGGCTCACTATATGTCATTGACTATATCATACGTCCTTGAATAGACTGAAACAATAGGTTCATTGCTCCTGTTTTCACAGGTGAAGAAACTGAGGTTCTTGAGTTTGAGGTGACCCAGCTGAGGCTCCAAGCCAGAGTTTGACTTAGTGTGATTACAAAGTTTGCCTTTTGTCCTACCAAGCTAATGCTGTAGGAAGAAGATAACCCCTTTAGCAGGAAGATATTGGTTCTTTGAGATTTGTTCCTCTCTATGTACACCTGACCTCCAGGGCATTACCCCACTGTGTACACCTGAGCCCCAATGACATTACCCTATTTTACCCTATTGTATATACCTGATCCCCAGGGCATTGCTACATTAGAGTCCTTTAAAAGGTTCTCAGTTTCATCTGCTCCAGACTTTGGACATTTCTGCAAGGCTACAAGATACAAAGGGGCTCATAGCCAAAAGTCAAGATGTATGTGGAAATATATGTGATCCATTTCATGGTTGCTGGGGCTGGGGGCTTTGTAGAGCATAGCCGGGATGCTATAAGTGACCAGAAGCAATATGAAAGTTTGCCTGGCAAGAGGAGATTCACAAGTCTACAGGTTTCAAACATAAGACTATAAGATGCCCAGCGATAATATCAAAGACCTACCTATTTCCTGTTTCCTTGTCTCACATTTCAGATCCAGTGCTAAACTGATTTTCCTCAAGGGTAACAGGTGGAGCAAATATGACTTATGGGGCAGGAGAGGAGCAGGGTAGACATACTCTGGAATATAATGGAATATATATATATATATATATATATATATTGGAATATATATATAATGGAATATATATATAATGTTTTGTTTTTAATCATAGGATATTAGAAATTTACATAGAAAAATAACTTCTGTGCAAATACCCACACATTCAGAAAGATAATGTTATTAGCATTGAACAGTTCGGATAACTTAAATAAATGATCAATTTTGCTTTTGTCAGGTATAAATCTCTAAAAGCAACCATTTATTTTCCCTAAACACACCCACTGGGAGACAGTACAATGTGAGGGTTAGTAGTATGTATTGGGGTTTGTATATCTGGAGGGAATCTCTTATCCCATCACAGAACCTTAAGTCTTTCCAGGAAGTCCTTTAACTCTCTGTGACTCAGTTTCCTCATCAACAGGCAAGACAGCAATGGCCAGAGATGCTATGTGAATTAATGAATGGGTTAGGACAGCACTGACCCTGCACAATGGCATATGAGCGATAGCACCCTCCAGTTGACAAGAGGCTCCTGCCGCAACTCTGTTCTACTACATTGCCCTTTACACCTCCCTCCACCACCTTCCTGGCCCTTATGCCTTTTTCAGGCAGTATTTAAGGGCTGCCCTGAAAACCAGGACTCTGATCTCTCCATCCTCCCTGCTTAAGCCCACAGCCCACAAGCTGCTGGCATTTGACTTCAGAGGTTGGCCTTTCTTGTTTCACAGGAAACAAAATGGAAGGCCGGCATTGCCAGCTGTCTGGTGTTTGCTGGGGAATGTCCCCCCTCCTTCCCCACCATTTTTTTCATAGTTCATCTATCCTCGTGTGCAATTGCATGCTTCTCCCGCACATGCTACTTGCCAACTCTATCTCCAGTAATTATTCTGTTTTAGTCCACCGCAATGTACCTGCCAACAATCTGAACAGTGCAGGTGGCAGAGCGCTGTCTGCGCCCCCATTTGCATGCACCCTGTGGTGGCTACCTAAAGCTAAGCTCTGACATCTTGTACAAAGAGGACAATGACAGAGGCCCAGCTTGCGCCAGCGCTACTCAATTTACCATGCCATGGCTTCCCGTGCTTTCCCTTTCTTTCCTTTGTGTACTTATTTACTGTTTATTCATTTTCTTTTAAACACTCCTGTCCCCCATTTTTTTTTCTTCAAGGAGGTAAGGTACGAGCCAGCACTGTGTGAGACCCTTGGAAGTTAAAGTGCTCTCAGTTTAGCAAGGTACACCCCCTCTTTTCCCATCATCCACCCTGAACAATTAAACAGTGCAGTCTATTGGTGGCTCCTTTTGACTCCGGAAGAGTACTTTTTTTCTCTTTTGACCTCTGTCAACAGAGATATCTTTTTAAAATGAATTCTGAATTCGTTTAGGGAATGTGACAGATAACAACTAAAAGTGATGTTTTTTTTTTTTTTTACTCTAATACACCTTTCTTTCTTTCTTTCTTTTGTTCATCGAGTCTTTTATTTTTCTGAAGAGAAAAAAATAGAAACACTTTGGAGATGGAATTTTCTAAGATTGGATTGGACTTAACTGTTATCTAAACAAAACAAAACAAAACAAAAACACACAAAAACTTCATTATTTTAAAATTGGTGAGCTACATTCTTTCAATTATTTTTGAATTATGGAAAAAATAGAGTTTTCCCACTCAGACAATGGCCTCCAGCCATTTACTGGTCTGACTGACTCAAACACAGCGATCAGCGCCAGTCGAGCAGCCTGGCACTCTGTGGACAGTGAAAAGGAATCCAAATTTGAAGTGGTGTGTCCACAGCTCTCCATATACCACAGCTTTCTGAAATTACAAGGCTGAGTGTGCAATTATTACATTTTTGTCTCAATCGGTTTTAGAGTGCTTCTGCTAAAACTCTTATTTTCAAGCAGTCCGATAAAGTGTCACTGGTTAAAAGGCAAGATGGCTTTCTGTGGTGGCTCACTAAGTAAAGTGAGGGTGCAGGTCCCTGGGAGCCCCTGTGGGTTTCCAGAGCCCTATGTAATCATAATTTCTTTCTTTGGGCACAGTGCCTTTCTCTCCCTTCCTCCAAGGTCTCTGGTCTTTTTAGTACCATCTTTCTTCCTTCTCTTATTAATTTTTCAAGGCCAAAATAAAGCATTTTTTTTTTGGACATGCAGGTGGCATTAATTTGTCCTGGCCAGGTGAAGGGCAGTCCAGTCCGTGTTTGCATTCCTTTTCTGCCCCCAGATGCTCTCTGTGCTACTAAAGGTACTCAACTACCCTTTAGATGGATTCTTTAGCATTCAAAATTACTGACAGCTTACAAAGCCATGGGTTATTTCATTTTATGGAACTTCTGTAAGAATTGCTTATTTTATGATCTAAAAAGGTTTTAGGTATCTTGTGTGCAAAATACCCCCAAAATAGACAATTTGGATATAGAGATCCCCTGAACTATTTTTTGTTGTTGTTGTTTGTTTGTTTGTTTGCTTGTTTTGCAAATGAAACTGGGGCCCGGGAAAAGAAGAGATCATTGGTTCATTCCTGTATAGTCAACATGTTTTGAGTACCAGTTATGCACCAGTTCTACACATCAGGCTCTAGAGATTCAGTACTGAACAAAGCCCTCTATGAATAGACTTTTGAGGGAGATTCAGATAAACCATGGTATCGCACATGGTCTACATGTTGGTTTTTCTACGCAGGTCCGTCTGCCTACTCCGCAGCACAGGTCACCTGTCTGCCCACCATGCGGGCCGAGGGCATGCGGTGGAGATGTGGGCCGCAATGAGATACTCCAGGCCAAACAGTTCCACATGGGACTTTATTTAAGATGGGGAAAGTTGTAGCAGGTGGGAAAAAGGAAGGAAAGAAAGAGAGAGGGGAGATACACTACCCAGTTATATATGGGTGATGACGTAAATTACAGGTAAAGGTGGGCCATTGAATTCTGGGTATATGGCGGCTGTTGCCTTGGCAACAGGCCTATAGTTCTAATTGTCGCTTATATGACTAACAGGACTCGCAGGTCTCGGTACCAACACTACACAAGCAAGGCACAATAAATACTAGAAATCAAGAGACCATGAGGAGAGATTTGGAAGCCAGGCTTCAGTTTTGCATGGTGTGGACTATACAAGGGAAAACTGCTGTGTATATAACTGACTGATTGTAAGAAAACATCTGGGATCCAGCTTTCCAAGACCTATGCTTTGAGACCATCTCCCTTGGAAGCCTGGCAAGAAAATTAAAAATAGAATTATAGCTGATCTATTCTTTGAGTTTGGACATCCTTCCCTCTGTTCACTTGATCCTGGGAATCACTTCGGATCTGTACCAAATTGGATGAGCACCTTCATACTCTTGCTGCCTTTTGCAGGGTGGTGCCACAAGGACCACTTTTACTATTGTAGTAGAAAACAAAGAAAGTAAATAAAAGTACAGTTCTTCATGTTATAATAAATGCAGAGCTGAAAGAATTTCTAGTTTATTTTGTTTATTTATTTCTAGCCAGACTGATTTCTAAAATATTTGCAGTGACATGTAAACATTCACATGAGACAGTAAGATTAATCAGATACTGCAATCACCACAAAGGGGAAATGGAGGCTTATAAACTCCAAGGGTGTACATTTAAAAGACCAATGCATTGAAAGTCTTCAGTTCACACAGCAATCAAGATAAGAAAAATAATTCTAAGGACTGGGGATGTAGTTAAGATAGAGTATTTGCCTAGCAGGCAGCCCTGAGTTCAATCCTAAGCACTACCTAAACTGGATGCGTTGGTTGACACCTGTAATCCCAGCATAGTGGTGGGGGAGGGGAGCATGTACAGAAGGAGAAATTCAAAGTCCTCAGCTGCTTAAGGAGTTAGAGATGACCCAGGAGCACAGAGGCCCCATCAGAGAAAGGAAGGAAGGAGTTTACAATGGGAGCTTACCTTTTGTGGGAATAACAGCATATGCACATACAGAAGCTAGAGGCTGAAGAGGCAGCTTGTTTTTCTTTCTATTTTCAAAATAGTTTTTCCCACACTGATTCTCTCTCTCTCTCTCTCTCTCTCTCTCTCTCTCTCTCTCTCTCTCTCTCTCCCCTTTCTTCTTTCTTTCTTTCTTTCTTTCTTTCTTTCTTTCTTTCTTTCTTTCTTTCTTTCTTTCTTTCCTTCTTTCCTTTCCTTCTCCTTCCTTCCTTCCTTTCTTTTTTTCCTTAGAAAACCTTCACTTTGAAAGCATCAGGAAATAAAATATATTTACTGTGTCTATCAAAGTGATCACTTCAATTCATATTTGAAATTTCCCACAGATAACTGTGGACTTGATGCAACAGTAATACCATTTCTTTGGTGGCCATGCAGTTGTAAAATGAATTCTTTGCCATTAATCACTTACCTATTTTAGTTGGTTTATGTGTTAGTTGGTGGCAGCAGAGAAATGAAATATGTCACTCCCACAGCATTGACTTGAATATAAACATGGGGATCTGTGACCCCAGCTCTGGTTATAGTCATCTCAGCCTGTGCCCCTCACTGAATGATAGATTCATCAACTCAGTAAACATCCAAAAGGCTTTCACCAATCACTCTGTGCTAGATGAGCCTCATAAAGAGAATCATTGTTTAAATGAATAGAAGCAAGTTAACTTTTATTTTAAATGGTGGTCAATACCGCGATGTATTCAAAAGTATGTGTTAGGAAACCCACATTTCAAGGTCTGTGTATTATGAGAGAGGGAGACTGAGTGAAGATGCTGTAGCAGTTCAGGTAAAGCATGGAGAGGTGTGATAAGATGGAAGATCAAGAAGCTGTGTGGATTCGTGTGCAGGAAGGGAAGGGAGCATGTATGTGATTCTGTAACTGATGAGGATTGGCTGACAAAGAAGCTGAAGTAGATGGTGATGCCTGGCTTCCCGGTACAGTTCGCAACTGGGGCTTCAAAGTCCCTAGACATGAATACAGGAGTAAGAAATAGGCATTTAAGGATCAGCAAGGTAAGAAGGCACAATCTTGGTGATGGATTAACTTTTATAATGGCAGTAGCTGTGACTTGAGGTTAGAAGACAAGGAGAAGTTGTGGTCCCGAGTTGTAGAAGAGGAGGCCAGGGAAGAGATTTTTGAGGAGGCATAGGATGAAAGACAAGGCCAGTTCATTCTGAGGCTAGTAAAGCATGACTAGAAGAGCACTGTAATCAAACTGAAGTCCACCAAAGCCTTAAAATGGAACAATCATACTGAAACAGAGCTAGCAAATCTCCCTATGAAGATAAGAAAAGTGAAGTGGAATCCAGGACACGACAAATAATACCATCTTGTCCCTATTGTTTGAGCTCCAACAGAAGATGCTGTCCCTAACTTCCTAACCCTGTTTACTCAGGAAAAGCAGAATACCATCTGTTTCCTCACCCTTCCCTGCTAGCACCTAGAGAAACTCTGTTCCTTAAAACCCCCCCAGTCTTCCTTATCCTATGCATAGTGGATGATCATCTAAGTACCATCATTATTTAAGCTGATTGTGAAAAGACTACTATTGTTGTTACTTAGCAAATAGTCAGGAATACAGAGAAAAATGGGTAAAAGGAGACTGAGCATCCCTTCAACACATTGGTGCCTTTCCAAAGTAGAAACCTGATTGTATAAACTGTTTTGGTTTCTGATCCTGTGGGGAAAATAAACGCTGACCAAAAGCATTTTGGGAAGCAAAGGGTTTATCTAGCTTACATTTCCCTATCACATGCAGCCCATCATCAAAGGAAGGCAGAGAACAGTTGCAGGAGCAGGAACTGTGGGCTTGTTCCACTTTCTTTTTCTTAGGACCCAGACCCACCTGTCCAAAGGGTGGCACCTCCCACATTTTAATCAAGAAAATATCCCAACGACACACTAACAGGCCAGTCTGATGGAAACATTCCTCTACTGAAGAACACTCTTCACAGGTGACTCTAGTTTGTGTCAGGTTGACTAAAACTAACCAGCCCACTCCATTTGCTTAATTTGTTAGTAACATCATATTGTGAGATGATCAGGCAGTAAGTTCTTCCATGAGTCACAGAAAGCTATTTAAAGAATATTACTTCACGTACACTGTGCACCAGGGTTTACCACGCTTTTATGATCACGTGATAGCATTTCCGTGCTCTTGATATCTAGTCTCTACATTTACAGCCGTTCTATTCAGAAGCTGGAATCCAAGGAAACTGTTAGTAACTAGGAAGACCTCAAAGAAGTTGTTAGCTTAAACTACAAGAGTCTTGGCCACAAAGGAAGGACCAAATGTTTGATTGGCAAGTGGGTAACTAGGATTCACAGGTCACCAAGGGTAGTTAACTTCTATTACTGACAAAACCATACTGACAAAAACAATCTAGCCATCCTTAGTGATAGGTTATCTCTGTGGACAAAATATAAGACAATTCAAGTCAAATTAAAGTATAAAAACACAGGTTTATTGAGGGTAGCTCTTAGGGGGAGTTTCACTGATCTCACTGGGGTGCAGGGAAGCTGCCTTGCAGAGGGAAACAGAAAAGAAAAGCTGAGGGCAGAGAGAGAACACGTGCACGCACACACACACACACACACACACACACACAGGACAAAGAGCATCTTTGTTATCCATGTGTGCAGATGGCTAAGAGGCCTACAGAGAAAGATGGGATGTTGCACTTGTAGGGGTTGAAATGACTTCTATAGTCTGAAAGGAAAGCTGGAAAATGTAATCTTTCAGTAAGAAACTACTATTCCTAACTCAGAGGATATTAAAAAAGAAAAAAAAAATACAAGGTAAGAGTGTTGTGGGTGTTTTCTGCCAAGGACAGTCTTTGTTGGAGGGGGTCTTCTGATCATAGCGAGAGTCTTAGCATGATCCGTTTAATGGATTAGGAAATTTCTGCCCTGTATTCCTGGGAGATACTTGGAAATTAGTTATTAGAGGACTATGAGCAAATGACTTGGTTACAGAGTTAAACTATGAGATTTCCTGGGAAGGTTGAGTAAGAGGGAGGAACAGAGCAGGACTAAAAGAGTGGGTCAATGAGAGAGGGTGAGTATAGTGTTGATTCAGGGTGACAGTGACTGGTCCAATTGCCAGGACTCTTGCACCAAAATGAGCTAGCAGAATGGAGGGAGCTACAGAGCATTAATGGAAGGGAACAGAATAAAATAGAGGACTAATGTAAAGAATTGTATCTGGCCTAGGGCAAAAGGGATAAAAGCCTCTTTTAGCCATAATTCTTTACAGCATCTAAAAGATCATTTTCCAGATGTGTCGGGAACAAACAGAGCTGTTGTAGGTTGAAAACTACTGGGAGAGATTGTGTGGAACATTTTGTTTGGGTGTAGGGTGAAGTTCAGTAAGATATTTAAAAGATAGGGTGAAAATAGGTATGAGGATAATAAGGAAGAGTGAGCAGGGCGGTGGTGGCACATGCCTTTAATCTCAGCACTTTCAAGGCAGCGGCAGGCACATTTCTGAGTCTGAGGCTAGCCTGGTCTACAAAGTGAGTTCCAGGACAACCAGGGCTATACAGAGAAACCCTGTCTTGAAAACAAAAAAGGAAAAAAGAATGATCACCCACAAGAACTTCTGGAAGGAATCATAAATCATGAGTAAGAGGCTTGTGGTTACATTTTACTGGTCTCTGTCTCTAGGATTCATTTCAAACCACTTAGGATTTGTTGGCATGAAAGCAGCATTGTTCAGGGAGAACACAAACCAAATCCCATCCTTAGCAGCAGTCAGACCTAGTCCTTTTTAATCTTGGAGAACTGCAGCAGACAAGGCGTCAAGCTGGTCCTGAAGGATGTTAGGCAGCTCTGAGCTGCTGAGACAGAGGCTAACTGATGCAAATCAGCTTGAGTCCAGCTGATTTGGTTCCGAGCCCCACAATCAATGTCCAGAGTGGAAAGAAGAGATGAGTTGGCTAGCCCACGGCCCACTACTCCCCTTTCAGAGGTCACTTGAATTGTTGTTAGGTGGCTGGGAAAGTTGATCTCTCAATAAATGCTTCAAGGCTGACAGAAGGGCAGGGAGGGGAGCAGCAGTTCAAATTCCTCAGAAGATATTCCATCCTAGGGGCCATCCATGATCAAGGTTAACAGTTGGCAAAGACCCAGAACATAAGTCAGGAGGCTATAACTGTACAACTTTGTGGGTAACATTTAGAGACAAAGTTACATGAGGAAAATTTTTACATGCAATTGTACAATTGTCTGGACCATGTGCCAGAGTTCTGTGGCAGGATAAGGTAACAATAATTAGCTGTTTGTTACTTCAGTCTCCTGCACAAGGAATAAGCACCTGAAAACTTTGTAAATGAAGTCAGTTACAGTCAACATCCAAGGAATGAAAGAGAATAGGAAGTGTCTCAGTGATGTTGCTTCCTTCTAGATATAATGAACGTTGTGTATTTGTTTGAAATATTAACAATCTCAGGTATTAGTTAATGAACAGAAATAGAGTATCTTAAGTAAAACAAAATTTCTTGGTTAGAAACAATTTGATAAAACGGAACATTTAAAAATTGGTACTGTCACTTTAAATGATATCTAGTATTTGAAAATATGACAGTACATATTTTTATTTATTTTTAATTTTTAAACCTTGTTCTGTTTTTTTAATATTTGTTTATTTGTTATATGTAAATACACTGTAGATGCCTTCAGACACTCCAGAAGAGGGAGTCAGATCTCATTGCAGATGATTGTGAGGCACCATGTGGTTGCTGGGATTTGAACTCAGGACCTTCGGAAGAGCAGACAGTGCTCTTAGCCACTGAGCCCTCTCTCCAGCCACTACATATTTTTTATTAACATAAAATTGTTATATCTCTATTCTAAGAAACAATTTAATTATAAGTTGTATTTTCCAAGAAGAAATGATTTTTAATTTAAAAAGTATACTCCCAGAGACAATGTCTGTCTTGCCAAGTGGAAATTATTCACTTGTCAAAGTTCTAAAATTAATCATATTAACAGAACACTTAACAAATATCTACATTTTATTATATAACTCAACCAACCATCCTTCAATATTCATATAAAGATGAAAGTAGTCAGTCACATCAAATTTGTAATAAATAACATATAACACAGACTGAATTGACAAAGAAGGTTAAAGCCAACTTTTTGCTTCATTTGTCAATGTTTTCTCTAGGTCACCACATACTGACAGAAATAAGCATAATTCTCAACATCATTCTGTTTAAAATATATTGGTTGTTTAGAGGCACAATTTGTAAAGCAAGTGTGATGGTTTAAATATGCTTGGTCGATGGTAAGTGGCACTATTAGATGTGGCCTTGTTGGAGAAGGTGTGGCCTCACTGGAGGAAGTTCATCACTCTACAGATTGACTTTGAGGTCCTATGTTCAAGTTTTGCCCAGTGTGGAAGAGACCCTCCTCCTGGCTGCCTGTAGAAAACACAGTACTCTCCTCCTGGCTCCCCTCAGGGCAAGATGTAGAACTCTTGGCCCTTCCAGCACCAAGCTACCATGATTCCGGCCTTGATGATAATGGACTGAACTCTGAAACTGTAAGCCAGCCCCAATTAAATATTAACCACTATAAGAGTTGCCTTGGTCATAGAATTCTTCCCAGAAATGGGAACCTTTACTAAGACAGCAAGATAAATTAAATGAGATTTAGCAAATATTGGTTTGGATTTTCTTCGAAAATATCCACAATCATCACTGCCAAAGCTTGTATCCTCCTTGTAGGCTTCAAGGTTATAGCACAGGCCCTAGTCCAGCGCTCTCTATCCAGGTAGAGACCAAATTTTATTCTCAAAGCACCACAGATGAGCCCAGATTGGAGAGAATCTCCTTCAACTATGTCATCTCCTCTTCAAAACTCTGAGATCGTGGATTATCACCTAATAGAACAATTTGTTGGATCTTCAGGTTTAAAACCAACTGTCAAAAACACTTCTTGGATATTCTGAATAACTTTCCAGAGCTTTGAGTTTGATGACAGAGTATCTAAAATCTTCTTTTAATGAGAGAGCATGGGTAGTTAGAGTATGGACCTTGAAATCAGCCTTTGCTAAGAAAAAGAACTAAAAACCAGGGTAAAGGGCATGGTCAATTGAACTAGGATAGAGGTTCCAAAATAGTCCAGTGGTAGGCTTCTATACAAGGCCCCCATGTTTACACCATCCTCATATTTATAGAACAAGCGACATTTGAGGGCAGAGTAACTACTCAACTCTCAGCTGCATTGACTTTTAGGCTGTGGGTACAGACTCAGATCCTCCACTGGGCAAAGAAATCTATCTCCTGTCATGTGAGATATAATTCATCTTTATATAAGAAGGACAAGGATGTATATATACATATATATGTGTGTGTGTGTGTGTGTGTGTGTGTGTGTAGGTGTATGTATGTATGTATGTATGTGTGTGTGTGTGTGTGTGTAGGTGTATGTATGTGTGTGTGTGTGTAGGTGTATGTATGTGTGTGTGTGTGTGTATGTGTGAATGTATATGTATATATGGCCTTAATCAACTCAATGGCTGGGCCATTCCCAAACTTCTATGTTGTAAACACCCTTCCTCTGATACTCCTCAATTATTAATTACTAAAGTCTCTATTCCATCTTTGCTATCCTAGACCCAATTGGGGGGGGGGGGCTGCTCCTTGAGCAGCTCTTCCCCACTTCTTACATGATTTCCCTTCTGCAGCTCTCAAGCCTGGATCTTATTGTTTTCCTGGCATGGTGATTCTGCATTTTCCTCAGTTCCCTTGCCCAGGAATTCTAAGGTCTCACTTCTGTCTCCCTGCCCAACCATTGGCCACCAGCAACTTTATTTACCAATCAAAGCCAACTGGGAGCAGGGAGTCTCAGCATCTTACATGCAAACAAGCAAATTCCTGTGTAATTTTGGGAACCAAATTAATATAATATAAGCAATAAACCAAATCTACAACAAATTTGAGTGAGTGGGGGGTTTTATGGAGATCATGCAGCCATTCTGTCTTATAGTTACCTAAATCAGTTTATTAGGTTTTAGAAATCAATAATTCCAGATTTGGGCTAGCAGTAGCCATTTGTTCAATGTATATTGAGGCCAGATTTGGAATGAGAGGTGAGAAAGTGATCTCAGTATAAGGTTTGCCAAATGGGGCTTTTTAGATTAGCCTACAGTCTGACTGAGGGTGTATACTTTGGATGGAGAATTTGGAACCCATGGCTGGGCTCAGGACTAAGGTAAAGACCAAGGTCAATATCCTGTTTCTTATAGTGTCATCTAACTTCTAGAAAGACCAAATGTCCCTGGAACATAAGGGAGTGTCCATAACCTACAGTTCTAGGGTTAAGGAGTGCAGGACCACTGGAGAATTCTGAATTCTCTAATCAATGGAAAGACTCTGGTGGCTTCAACTGAATGAGCCTTAAAGTTCCAGTGCACCAAGCTCCAGAGAGCCCACAAACCTAACTATAGCACCTCAGATTTAGGCCCATGATTTCCTTTTCCCAGTGTTTTTTGTTTTTGTTTGTTTCTTTGTTTTATTTTAAATATGTATGTGCTTTGTTCAAATACAGCATGGCCTCTCACCTAGGCCAGATGGTGTCAGAGGAAACAGTAGGTGAGACAGGAAGGAAGGAGACAGAGGATGATAAGAAGCCACTGCCTAAGTGCCTGAGAGAAATAGCCTTTTGGGCAAGGATGCCTATGAGAGCCAGGGAGATTTGTCTATGGGAGAGCTTGAGCCACTGGTAAACTCAGCTTTCTGGGTTCAGCATCATACTTTAGATTATGTAAAAGGCAGCTGTAGAGAGAAGAAGGTAGAAAGAAAGGGAGATTTGGTCTGATTTTGTCACGTATATGTAGATAGCCAAAATGGCAACAGAGGAAGCTGGGATGTAGTCCCTTAGAGGCACTCAAATGCCTTTCATAATATGCCAGGGAATCTGGGAAATAGAGTTTTTCAGCTTGGTAAAAATGTAGATAGCTAGAGTAGGTCACCACTAAGACTAATACAATATAAAAGTCAAAGACCAAAATAAAAGAAGAGAAAGTATTGAGGAAAAAGGAAGGAGGAGGGAGGGAGGAGGAGGAAGGGGAAGAAGAGCAAGAGGAAGAGGTGAAGGAGGAGGAGAAAGGGAGGAGGAGAAAGAAGAGCAGGAAAAAGAAAGAAGGAAGAAGGGGAGGAAGAGGAGGGAGAGGAGGAGGGAGAGAGGGAGGAGAAAGGAAGGAGGAGAAGAAGAGGAAGAAAAAAGGAGGATGAGAAAGGGGAGGAAGAGGGGGAGGAAGGAGGAGAAAGGGGAGGAAGAAAAAGGAAGGAGGAGGAAGGGGAGGAGGATGAGAGGAAAAAGAGGAGGAGTAAAAGGGAAGGAGGAGGAGAGGAAGAGGTACAAGAGGAAGAGGGGGAGGAAGAGCAGAAAGGAAGAAGAAGGAAGGGGGAGGAGAAGGAAAAAGAAAGGAGGAAGAGGGGTAGGAGGAGGAAAGGAAGGAGGAAAGGGAGGAAGAGGAAAAAGGAAGGAGGAAGAGAAGGAAAAAGAAAGGAAGTAGAAGGGGAGGAGGGGAGAGGAAGAGGAGGGGAGAAAAGGAGAGAAAAGAGAAGGAAAAGAAAACAAAATTAGTGAAGGCCTGGTAGACAGCCAGGAAACTATGGGAGTCTGAAGAAAATGAGATTCCGTTACATCATGCTAAGAATATTTTCAAACCTTTTACCTGCAATTACACGAAAACCAGAAAAAATATTTAATGTTTTCATGGACATGGCCAGAGGTGTTTCCAAGCACAGTGTAGCTAGTTCTACTGGCCTTAACTCTCTGTACTAAAATGAAGTATAGAAAGATTTGCTACATTTTAAAGCAGAGTACAGAAGATACCTTGGTTTTAGGATTATCTTTTGAGACAACAAGAAATTGTCTAAGTAAAAAGTAAAAAGTGATGGTATGGGTAAGATTGTAGAAATTTTAAGGAAAATCAGAGTTGACACTTTATTCTGGTTAAAGAGTTTGTAATGGTATTAGCAATATGCCTTCAACACTTTTATCAAATAATGGTTTTCTAATATTCTTAAGCACACTGACACTATAGCCTAGTGGCATTTCAGGGAACCCAAGTAATAGGTTGGTGGGCTTTGTGAAATAGACTGTAATTTCATATACACATATCCTACAGTGTCTTTAAAGAAATAACACCACCATGGACTGACATGATTCTTGTTATGTAAACAGAGACTGAGGTATTGGGATTGGTCATTTCTGAGTACATCCCTCGCCAAGCTGGTAAGGGGTCCACATGCTCTATACATATTCTCTATACATAGGCTCAAACCGAGAGTTACTTACCTAATCAGAAAAGGAGTCATGTGTGCTATCTGACTAGTTCATGACTATGAGCCTTATGGTCTAAGGGAACATCTCCATCTCAATAAGACCTTAGAATTTATCATTCTCAATTAGGTTTTTACTCAAAAAAAGAGTACTATAATTTTGAATTAAACTAATTCTATTGTTATGGTGTCAAAAATTAGGTACTAATTCCAAGACATCAAAAAGTAAAATAAAATAAAATAAAATAAAATAAATAAAAAAATAAAAATAAAAATAAAATAAAATAAAATAAATAAAAAAAATAAAAAAATTAAATAAAAAAAACTGGGACAAATTCGCAGTTTGGTGGGAGAATGAAGTAGCCTAGACCAAAAGCAGAGGAGCCCCTTTACAGCAAGCAAGTGGTTACTAAAGTGGAATTTGCTAGTTATTTTTATGATCATGAGAAAGGTACATGGGTTTATGGTCAGACAGTTCCCATTTCATAGCATGAAACAAGAGAAAACAATTTATGGCATGTAAATCACAAGATTAAAAAGGAAGAACAAGTCAAAACAAACAAATAAACAAACAAACAAATTGACCTTTACTTGAGGACATTAGAGAGAAGAAAAACATCAGAAGAAACAAAACAGGAAAATCAAAAATAATTATGTTTAAGTAATTATGTTTAAGGAAAAGAAAAAATGGAGTCAGCTGTCTCAACACTAGTAGCATTATGTTTTTAATTCATTATTTTTTTTTTACCATTTACTTGTGTATGTGTGCAAACACATACATAACACGTCATGTTTATTCTTCCCTTCCATCATGTGGTTTTTGGGGATAGAACTTGGTACCTTTACCCACTGACCTTGTGTTTTTCAGATATCGAAATAGTAATGGATAAAATCATTTATGTTTTAGTTAGGGTTTCTGTTACTGCTGTGAAACACCACAACCAAAAAGCAAGTTGGGGAGGAAAGGATTTACTTGGCTCAAACTTACAAATCACTATCACTGGAGGAAGTCAGGACAGGACAGGACCCTGGAGGCAGGATGTGGAGGCAGAGGGATGCTGAATACTTGTGTACTTGCCCATTCCCCATGGCTTGTTCAACCTGCTTTCTTATAGAGCCCAAGACAACCAGCTCAAGGATGGTTCCATCCATAATGGGTTGGGCCCTTCTCCACAGATCAGTAATCAAGAAAATACCTTTAGAACCTGCCTGCAACCTGATTTTATGGAGGCATTTTCTTTTCTTCCTTCCTTGTGTTTGTTTCTTTCTTCCTTTTAAAAATGATTTTTATTTTTATTTTATGTGCATTGATTTTTTGAATGCATGTATATCGTGTGAGGCTGATCACTTAGATGATCACAACTCACTAGATTACAGACAGTTGTGAGCAGCCATATGGGTACTGGGAATTGAACCTGGCTCCTCTGGAAGTGCTCTTAACCACTGAGCCATCTCTCTAGTCCTTGGAGGCATTGTCTTAATTAAGGTTTGTTCTATCCTCCTGATGACTCCAGCTATGTCAATTTGACATAAAACTATGTTTACTTAATGTTACACACAATTCATTTATATTTAAGTACTTTTCTTCATGAAACATGCAAAGAGGAAAGAAAAATACCCCACACATTGCAGAGATGTGGCTCAGAGCAACCATAATGTAACTATGGAGATATGCTCAGAGCCACCATAATGTAACTATTGATGTCCTCATGAAATTCTTTAGAATCAGACACAAGAATTCTCTGAGGCATTTCGTTCTGGACTAAAGATCCCATTTGTCCTTCTGATGACAAAGTTAAAAGTTCTTTCTGTTGTACACATTCCAAACTTAGTTTTTGCTGAAAGACTACATTCTCTTTTAAAATAATAGCTTTAGAAGTGAAAGATTGTATAATAATGGGTTAAAAAGTATACCCTGTATTTTCTTCAATTATAATTATGCAGTGAGCTTAATGAAATAACTTTGAAAGGAGTGGGTTACAATCCCTTCCAGAGACAGCTGAAAAGGGACAGTGAGGCCTTTAAGAATTGGGGATGTAGCAACTCCTTCCAGTATAGAGAAACTGGAGTGACTCTGTTCTCTTCAAAATGACACAAACTTACTATATATTATAGGTTGCATTAAGATATTTGGGAAACCTCTTGGGTGGAGTCATAAGACATTTTGGTAGTTAACTTCTACTTTTTCATGCTAATGATTTTAAATATTTCCAATTAAAGAAATTCATCACAGAACAAGCACTAGCCTACAGGGGAGTTCACCAGAGAGGTGCTATTTAAATACCTTAAAACAAAAATTTGCCTCACCATGGAGTAGCTTCCCTTTAATTTAAATCCCATAAAACTAAATCAGAATAAAACAATAGAGCTTTGTCAAAGAGGAAAGAAAACCCTACCTTCTTCTTTTGTGGTGGTTGCAAAGGAATAGCCAAATTATTTCTTCTCTGCAGTTAAGTTATAGTTGCTTTAAAAGGGATTGTGGTATTAGTTTAAACATTGTTTCCTGGGAACTCTGAATGTGTGGTTGGTTTTTACAAAGATTATTTCTTTTGTTGCATCATGCCCAAGTTTGCAATAGGGTTTGCATCAGGGTTTGTTCTTCAGAAGACCATACTTTAGAGAGCCAACCGTCCTTGTTCAACTGGATAGGGAGGGCACATAACCTATGTATTATTACTTTTTGTATAGTTGTGACAAAAAGCCTGATGTAAACAACTAAAGTGAGGAATGGTTTACTTGGCTTCTGATTTCAGGCCTTGGTCTGTGATTGCTCAGTTCCTGCTCTTGGGTAGAATCTCACAGAGGCAGAGATCCGAGTTACTGTGATGGGCAGGAAGCAGAAAGAAGTGAGGAACTGGCACACAGTGTGCTCCTTTCTTCCTGATTACTCTGTCTGGCATTTGGTCTGTGGGATGGTGCCACCCACACTCAGGTGATTCCCTTCTGGAAATGCTCTCAAAGATACACTCAGTATATCTTTGTGCCTCAACATAAGTGGGTTTTTTCTTCCTAATAGGTAGTCAAGTGGAAATTTCTAGTTCTTTGGAAAGTTAGTTATGTCAAATGATGGTTTGTTGGGGTACACAGGTGAAAGAATGTCTCAATAAAGCAAATACATGAAAGATTATTTGCATGAAGCAGACACAGGTGAAAGGATGTTTGGTTATAGCAAACATGTGAAAGGACACTTGAAGGAGTATAAATATGACCCCACTGACAGTGGAAGATGAACACTAAGCCTTGGTTTGGTTTGTTCTGCCTTGCTATTTGCTAAGGACAGGCATGTACTGATTTGCCTTACATCATGTTGTTGAGCTCAACTTATGATAATACTGCCTTTGAGAGAAATTCACCCAAGAACTGCTTTCTAGGTTCCTGTGGCACCTTGCTGCTTCTGTAGCCTCACCTCAGGCTGGTTAGGGAGCCTGGAGGTTTCTTTAGGATTGAACTACAGTTGCTGTTTCATGCCTGGTGTTTGCCTGCTGAGAGGACTGATTTGCATCTTCTGAATTGTATTTGGTGTTTGCTACAGGACTGAAGTGCTGCCAAAGAAGATCAAGCTTGCCTCCAAAGAGCAGGTTCATTTCTCCCTTATCCTAATAACTTTACTCTTCTACTACCTCTGCTGGGTGGTGGGCTAGAGGAAAGGTTGAACCCTTATTAAAGTAAGTTGCAAAAAATGTATGCCTGCAAGGAAGCTTCCAAGCTTAGCAACAGTTCATTTTGAATGTAAAAATTAAGCCACTTGGCAGTTTCTAATGAATATGAATAAACAGAAATTAGTTACTCTCATAACATCCTTCTTGATTCTTCTTGTTGTCTTTTATACTTTGCATACTATAAAGACCACAGCATCAAATCATATGGAGGCATTTTTAAATTCAAAGAGAAAAAAGTTCTAGATCAATCTATACTCTGAATCACACCAAGGAAATCCTATCTCAAGACTCCAGTGATCTTCAGCCTTTCATGAACAGAATCTTGCATGTACTAGATATTAACAGCCATTTACTGATGTGGACATTCATCTTGGTGAGGAGTATGTATCTCTATCTCTGTGATGAGGGCCTTAGCTAGTATGATAAGAGGCTCAACCTCCAAGACACATGGTCTCAGCAAGGAAGCAGGCAGATGAAGCTGGTGGGTGACTGGCAGAGATGATGTCTTCGACAGTTGTACTTTTTCGATCCACTTTCATGAAGACAAACAGCAGGATACAGAGATTTTTTTTTTTTTTTATCCTCTAGTAACTCCAGTACCACTGCAGTTAAAAAAAAATCAGAGAAGTAAAATCCACACTGTTAAGTTTCTGTAAAGTCTATATTCATTGTTTCGAAAGGACATGGTTGTAATTTGGAAGCTGCTCACCAAATCCTGTGAGATTAGCGAACTGGTGAGAGTGACTATAGCTCTCTTGGGAGGGAGCTACTGCCTCATTTAAATGGAAGTCATTCAGTCTGTGGGGATGGCATGCTAATGAATTTGCTTTTCAACTCTGCAGACAGATTTCTAATGCATATTACCAAACCAACTCTACCTTGACTGGAGAGAATATTACCATGTAATACAAACCAAACTGATTTCCTTTGTTCTAAAGACATGGGCGTTAGAGTGATTATAATATTCTTATGCCAGGGACTATATTGGTTCTAAAACACACACTCCTGGGCTGGAGAGATAGCTCAGTGGTTAAGAGCACTGGCTGCTCTTTCAGGGCAGTTCACAACTGCTGTAACTCCTGTTCTAAGGGGTATGATACTCTCATTCAGACATACATGCAGGCAAACACTGATATCCATAAAGGAAAAATGAAAAAACTCCACACACTTCTTTGTATTAAGATGTCATTATTGTTTTTTTATTGTCTCTGAATACCTACTTATATTTTCCTCTTAAAACTGACAGTATACTTGAATAGAAGACCATTTGGGTAAGTGAATTTTCTTTTCAGAGTATCTTGTCTTAGAATGCTAATGCCCTATACATTCTTCATGACAGTCAATGGCTCTTTTTATAGGCTTATATTGTCATTTTGAAGATTGATTGATTGATTTCTCTGTGAAGCCCTAGCTGTCCTAGAACTTGCTCTGTAGACCACCAGGCTGACCTCAGATTCATAGAGATCTGCCTGCCTCTGCCTCGAGTGCTGGAATTAAAGGCAAGTGTCACTGATAATACACAGAAATCTCATATGAGAGCTCATACAAGCTAATAAAAACAATCCCCAACCTACTAAAACTCAAAACAAATGAAAGAGTTGGTACATATAATACCACATGCTCGACCTTATTACTATTAGAATAAATAAAAACTGAAATGATAACTTTTGCCTATTAAGCTATATTCCATTCTGGAGATTTGCTAAATCTATGCCTTTTGTTCTTTTCTGCGAGGCCCTATCACTGAAATAGGCACTTCTTGCCTTTAATTTTATAATGCTAACAATCAGGTGCAGGGAGTCAAGTTAGGTTGAGTATTTTGAAGAATAATTTAAAGTAATCACACCAAATAACTGCCTGCTTCATACTTCTATTGAAACAATAGTCTAGAGAAACAAAACCTTCATATTCCTGAAAGGCCACAGTATTTCAACTCTTTGATTGCTAATCGCAACGTGTTCCATTTATTATTTACAGAGCAAGTATTTATCGAGTAAGTACTACATACCTGGCATTGCTCTAGGTCCTGGAGACATAGGTGGAAAAGTTGAAAACTTGTTCCCATGAAGCACTATGCAATTATGTCAGAGCTCCTCTACTTAAGGAAAAATTCTCTATTTCTCCACACTCCATCCAGAACAGTATTTCAACGGTTGATACTATTTATTTACTCTGTAATTATTATTTTTTTAATGTGGATATTTAACCCAGGCATGGTAGAGCATGCCTGTAGTCTCAGTGCTTAAGAAGTGGAGACCAGAAGCTCAGGAGTTCAAGGTCACCTTTCCTCATTACACAGTGAATTTGAGTCTAGCTTAAGCTACAGGAGACTCCTTAAAATAAAAGCAAAATAAGTCATTTAAATTTTAATTAAACATTGATATTTAGCCCATTTTTAACCCTAAATTAATTCCAGTTCCTTATTTCTGTTGACTTGGAAAAGTAAAACAAACTCCTCTTACATCAGTGGCTCATTTGTGTCTAATGTATTAAGTCTCCTGAGTTACCAGCTCCAGTTAATGCAGCCATTAAAGTTCTTCACAGTGTGGAAAGAGAGAATTGGCTTCTGAAAGTTGTCCCCTGATATCCACTCTCAGACAGACAGACAAACAGACAGACAGACACGCACGCACACACACACACTCACACACACACACATACACACACACACACATACACACAAATAAATAAACATAAAAATTAATAGAATAGTATAAAAGATAAGCTTCCAGACACACCTGTGAGGGATTATCCAGATTACATCAGCCTCCAGGCATGCCTGTTGTTAGGTTAGCTGAGGGGTAAAGACAATCCCTCATTTGGGGACTGAGTACCCTGCCTTTAGGGTCCAGGACTGTGTAAGAAGAAGAAAGCAGGCTAAGGAGCAGCATTCACTCTGCCTGCTGACTGCTATACAGTGTGACCAGCTGCTTCAGGCTCTGCCATTGTGATTTTTGGTTATAATAGATACTGTAATTCAGAATGTGAGCAAACCAGTCCTTCTTTCCTTAAACTGTATTTTGTCTCAGCAATACCTAAAGTAACTAATGCATATAAGTATATTTGCTTGTTTATTCAAACCCTTATTTGCTTTCTGTGTGTCTGCATGCAGTGCACAGCCACATTACTGCATCATGAGTGTGGAGGTCAATTTTCAGGAATCACTTTTTTCTTTACTACCATGTGGGTCGATGGTATTGAACTCAGGGCATCAGGCTTGGTGGTAAAGCACCTTCACCTGCTAAGCCACATCCCTGGCCCTTGCTATATCCATTTTAATGAGAAAATATACATGTTTACTAATTGTTTAATTACCCTAGCCTGTTGGGAAAGGAACACTATGCCTTCTTGTCCCCACCCTGTCGATTGCTCCCCACCCTCATTCAAGAAAAATGCCTGTCCTGCTTCTCCTGACTGTTCTCCTGTTCTCCTTTCTCCAACATTTGCTATTCCTCCTGAGTGTTGTGTGGTATGAGGCATTCCACACCCACCACTGTAAGCACAGCCTTCTGCAGGCAGCCTTACTGCCTGCCAGTCTGTTTTCTACACTAGTTCCAAGAACTAATTCCTATTCCTTTAGACACTGGCAGGCAGTCTTATGTAGATGCTGAATAGACTGCCAGCAAGCCATATTCTGGGTGGCAGCAGTGTCTTCTCTATGAGAAAGAGAAGTTTATTCTCACATTCAAGAGGTTTCTGTAACACAGGGACTTCCTATATATTCTGTCTGTGCAGTACAGACAAGGAGAATAAAAGGATCACAACTCCCACTCTTATGCTGGCTTTGCTTTGTTTACTGCTGTTCTCAGGGCTAAGGAATGAGGCTGTGGCCTTACACACATATGTAGATGCTCTGTCAGCCCTGCCTCTTACTCTACTCTTGATATCATATTTGAAAGAACCTGCATGCTGTTTCCTTCACACATTCATGTGTTTCTTCAATGAAATGTTATCCTGACTTAGGATGACCACTTTTCTTTATATTCCATCTTGTTTCTCATTCCCAGATGCTTTTGTCCCTGATTCACACCTGCCACTCTCAAGAAGATGTCCCTGGAACAGCTGAAGGAGAATTCTAATCAGACCCCCAGTGGCCACACTAACTGGAAATATGGTAAATCATACACAATTGTCGAAAGAGAAGTGCAGTATGCTCAAAGAACCAATACTTCCTAAACCCTCAGTTCTAAGCCTCTAACCACGTGACTACACAAACAACCAACTTCCCTGTCCATCAGCATTACTGCATTTTGAAGTATGATTTTGATCAGGTTTTGTTGTTGTTATTGTTATCAAATAATAATTTCTATTACTCGAATTTGTAAGATCTTAGTATATCTTGTCCTTGATTCCGGGATTATAGTCATAGAACAAGATGATAAGGAATTAAAATTGAGTAGGGACAGACAAGAATATACCACAACTGATAGAGTGTCTGCCTAGTAGGCACAAGGCCCTAAATTCTGTCCCTAGCACTGCATAAACAGGGTGTCATGTGCAGGCCTATAATCTTAACACTTCAAGGTTGATTTAGAAGGATCTGAAATTTAAGGTTAACCTTGGCTACATATTGACTTTGAAGACAGCATGGGCTATAAGCTTTACCTGCTGGTATTCCCTCCCCCCCATCTTAAGAAAACAATAATTAAATATATTTAAATAGATGGTTATAAAATTGATGCCTAAAAGATAAAAACCTTGTCAAGCTAAATTCTTACTAAGTTATGGTGATAGCTCTAATTTCCTGTGTCCATTTATGAAGGCTATGATGTCTATATGGTGCAGAGAAAGGACTTTATTTGATAAAATTTGAACTGTTAGACTCTGAATAATCCAGAGTCACTTCTTGTTTTGCTTTTTAACTTTTTGTTGATTCTTTGTGAATTTCACGTCATGCACCCCAATCCCACTCATCTTCCTGTCCCTGCATACCCATCTCCACTCTTGCAATTACCCCCACAAAAGAAAACAAAGCAAAAATATCTTGTTTTGGGAGCTATAGTGTGTCACAGTGTGTACACAGTATACCCTTTTATCCACACATCTTTATTTGCGAATATTCATTGCATTGAGTCCTTGGTCTAGCTCTAAGACTCAGGCTTCTGCTATACTATCAGTACTGACTGGATCCTCACTGAGACTCCTCTCAGACATCCTGTTGTTGCCCTGTATCAATGGAGATCCTTTAACTTTGTATCTGTAGGACTGACAGTAGCTGAACTGATCTGCCCACTAGCTCTCCTTTACCCACTCCCATACCACCAGAGCAAGCTCTCCAGCACTGCACTGGCTAGATCGTGCAACATCATAGCCAGCAAGGGGGCAGAGCCAGTTCTTCCTCTCTCCCACCCTTGGGGCCAGCTCACCCGCAAACCCTGCAAGCAGAACCAGCTCTAATGTGCCACCCATGCAAAGTGCAGGGCCCACTCTCCTGAGTGCTACAACCAGTTAAGAAGGGCAGGGATGATTCTCCAGCCTCTTGACATGCCTCCAGAGTTAGCTCTCCTGATTGTCACAGGTGGTGAGGAGCAGAGGAAGGGATCTCTCCCTTATCCATGCCATCACACAGCAGAAGCAGATGAGTGGAAAGGACAACTCTTCCATGCTCACATTCTCGGGGCTGGCTCACCCAAACCCCACTCCCAACCTCACCCACCACAATCAGAGCCAACACTTCTGTGCTTCTTGAGCAAGGTGTGGGCTTGCTCTCCTGAGTACTGCAGCTTGTGAGGATCAGGGACAACTTTCCTGCTCTTATACCTTTGGCACTAGCTTTCCCAGGATGCCCAGGCAGGGGATAGGGCCATCCCTACACAGACATCAACAAGGACCCAGGCAGCAGCTCAAGCCAGGGACATACACCTGGCATTTGGTAGTAGCAGACCCCTGTTGTTGCAGGAACATGGACCCTTGGCAACAGCACAGGCCAGGACCTTACCATGGCCTTGGGTGCCATCACTGGCTACTCACATCGGGCTGTTCCTCATTATCCTTGAGTTTCCAGTTTTGCCTTTCTTCATTGTGCATATATCCTTCTGCATCTCTTGCTCTTCCATCTCTCTGCTGTTTACTTACCCATCTTAATGGTGTCTGGGGCCTCTGGGTGTCTGAGGTCTTCGACAGAGTGTTATGCCCTGCCTATGTCATGTGGCACAGGGCAGGGTTGTCTTGGTGTGGTTGGGCCTGGTGGCCCAGATTCACTTTTATAATCTGGGTGAGCCTCATTTAATCCAAGGTGTCAAACGACTGAATTCCCTCAAAGAGGACAGTAACATCCATGCTCTGCCTGCTCTCAGGGCTTCAGACTTATGATGGTTACTTGATCGTTAGCTTAATCTGGAATCAACTAAGACACATAGTTGGCTGGGTCTGTCAGGGCATTTTTCAGGAAGGGAGTCATCAACTGTACCACGAAAGTCCCACCCTCAGAGTAGATTGCACTGTCCCATAGAGCACTTCTAAAGAAATGAAAAAAAAAACAACAAAAAAACGGGGTGCTTGCTGACAATTGTGTCTAATGTGTCCCATTGTTGCTACTACAATCTGCCTCTTCTAGTCCCAATGTGGACTGAAAGTCAGTGAGTCACCAACACTGCCTTCAGGACCAGACTGGAACTACTGAGGTGTGCTGGCTGGTGTTATGTTTACTTAACACAAACTAGAATTACCAGAGAGGAGCTAGCCTCAGTTGAGAAAATGTCTCTGTAGATTGGGCTGTAAGCAAGCTTATAGGACATTTTCTTATTACTGAACCATTGGGGGAGAAACCAGTCCACTGTGGATGGGGCCATCCTTGGGCTGGTGGTTCTAGGAGCTATAAGAAAACAAGCTTATGGAGCCATGGGGGCAAGCCAGTAAGCAGCAACCTTCCATGACCTCTGAATAAGCTCCTGCCTCCAGGTTTTTGCCCTGTTTGAGTCCTTGTCCTGACTTCCTTCAATGATGGACTGATATAGAAGTGTTAAGCCAAATAAACCCTTTCCTCCCCAACCTGATTGGTCATGGTGTTTCATTGTAGTGATCATATCATGAACCAGGACATGAGGTATCCAGCTTCATTGATGGAGCAACTATGGGGTTCTGGACATCTTCAGCATACAGAAGTCTGTAGTATTGTTGGGGTCTTGTGTCTGTTCTGCTATAGGACTTGGCTGCTGGGTGAAGTGACCGAGCTTAGCCCACGCTGTCACCAGGCGGGTATCAGGTCATAGGGAAGCACAGTCTGAGCTCAGGGACGACCAGAGTTGGCTCGGGGCTCCCTGGGCCTGCAAGGAGGCAAGAGCTGTTTGGTTCTCAGGCTCTTGGGCACCCCAGCACTGCTGGGAGCCCCAGAAGAGTTGAGAACGGAGTGGGGGCCTGAGGGCTGGATCTAGCCTGGGGTGGGGGAGGGGAGAGCTCTGACTGATCCCATGGTGGGAGTTTTTGGCTTGACAATGGCAGACTTGAGCTAGGCTTGGGGGGGCCCTGGCTGGGAGGGCAGAGAGGCCTTCTACAGGAGATTAGATGGAGTCTCTATAGGCAAAGGCTTTCTCCATGTCTCCCCATTGTGGATCTCGATGAAAAGAAGCAGTCCATGATTTTAAGGCATTTATTATCACGGCAGAAAGTGGATGTGTAAAACCATACTCCTCTTCTCAGGATGGGCCTGAGATTAAATACCTTTTGCGGGTAGGAGTGTCTAGGAAGGAAAGCTTATTGGCTAAACATCCAGGCTTTTAGGTGCCTCATTAAAATGGAGATCTGTCTTGAGACTACTTGACCTGTGGCCATATCCTCTACCTGTGGAGGGGCTTGGGGCATTGCCCTTACCACTTATGGCCACAAATCTATGGGGGGGGGGGGGCTGCTGCTAGTAACAGGGGCCTGGTGCTTAGGACTCAAATGAAGTGCCTACCATCTCTTCAGAGTCACCAGGGCTTCTAGCCTTAGCTCAACCAGGCACCAGGCTGTCTTTCATGGTTCCACAGAAATCCATTGTTGAACTATCATCTCACCATGGAAGTCAACCTAATGCATTCCCTTTTATGAAATGCATTCATTCTGTTTACTCAGTTGGTTCTTTTCCTCTAGAGATCCTTGGCTAACACAGGCTAAAAACTATTACTATGTGTCTTACAAGGATTTCTAGAAGCCCTTCAGTCTTCAAGTTTGACAGTTCCCACAATCTGGTGAGTAAGTGAGTATCTCTGCCCTTTCCCCCTTTTCTCTTGATTTCAAAGGCCAGAGTATCCCCAGGAGCTAGAGTTGCTGGGCATAATGAGCTGCCTGGTATGGATGCTAGGAACTGAACTCTAGACTTCCAGGGATGCAGTAAACAATCTTAACCACTGGACCATCTCTCCAGCCTTCCTTTATTTCTTTTTTATATAGGTTTATGCAAAAAATATTCCTCTCCCAGAAAATATCAAAATGCCTCCTCATCAAAATGGTCACCTCAAGTTTTTTATCTATGAGAGTCTGAGCCCACTGTCCACAGAAGCCTAGTATTATAAACAAAAGTAGGAAAATATGGACTGCAGTCCTTCTAGTGCAGCTTCTGTTATCAGCAAAGATGGACAGCAGTTCTTCCAGTGAAGTTTCAGTTACTACCAAAGATGGGTGGCAGCCTGACAATTATAATTTCAGTTACCAGCAGCTAACCCTTGTCCACAACTATCACATGAAAGTGTCTAGAAATAAAGAATTCTTAAATCTCAAAATGTGCACATTTCTAAGGAATGTCATGGAATCTGGTTCTGCATCCTACCCAGGACATGAATCATCCCTTGACTCAGCCCACTCACCATTCAGTGCTGTGTGTCACAGGCACCCTTCAGAGACTTAGAGATCATTTAGTTGAGATGGAAACCAACTCACTTACCTTTTATAATTGTGTATTGTCACAACTGTCTTATTTTAGTATCAATTATTGTTGTATGCTGATTTAGAAATGAAGCTTTACCATAGTAACATATTTGGTAAAGCCCTCATCATCTATACAGTGTGACACTATCTGCAATTTTAGGCAAACACTGTGGCCTTGGCATGGAATTCTCATGGATGAGACAGGCTTCTGGATTTGCTGATCTGAATAGAAAACTTGCACTCCAGGAAGTCAAGTTCCTATACAGAACCATGGGGGCAAGGAATACTTTGGACACAGCTCATTGAAGTAGGGGGATCGACTTATGTGCATTGGCAAAGTTTATTGTAAACCTAGAAATAAAGGATAGTTATATAAGCTTCCGTATTCAGGTCTTCTGTCCTCAGGCTTAGCCATTGTGGGGCCTTGATGAAGGCAGATAGTAAGATTCCTGTTCCACCTTGCCAATGGCCTTACCTCATAATACAAGCACATTGCACCTTAGGACTTCAACATGTGAATTGGGGAGATCCAAGTATTCAGTCTGTAGTATTTCTTTTCCTTCCTTCCTTCCTTCCTTCCATCCTTCTTTCCTTCCTTCATTCCTTCCTTCCTTCTTTCCTTCCTTCCTCCCTTCCTTCCTTCCTTCCTTCCTTCCTTCCTCCCTCCTTCCCTTCCTCCCTTCCTTCCTTCTTTCCCTTCTTCCTTCCTCCCTCCTTTTCTTCTTTCTTTTTAAAGACTTATCTATGTGTTTTGTCTGCATGTACATCTGCACACCAGAAGAGGGACTTGGATCCCACGGGACTACAGTTTTACATGGGCACCATGTGGTGCTGGGAATTGAACTCTGGATCTCTGGAAGAGAAGTCAGTGCTCTTAGCTATCTCTCCAGCCTAGTCTGCAGTATTTTATACCCTCTGACTTCACAAAATTAATGCCCTCTCATATGAAAGACACAGTTACTCTATGGAAATGGTTCCCAAAGTCTCAAACATATGACCTGCATTAGCTCAAATGTCTAATGTGCAGTGTCTTCTAAAAATCATCTCAGTCATATTTAGATATTCAATGTGTGATTTATGCCACAGCAAATTTCTCTCTGGTTATATTCTCAAAAACAAGTGTATTAGTCCCAAACACAGGGCTAGGACAGGCATAGTACAAACACTCCCACCTGAGCAGGGAGAAAGAACAAAGCAACTGGTCTCAGGTAAAGGACAGCATGAACCTGGAAGGCAAAACAACAGCGGCATTTTGCTTCAGGTTCAGTCTTCCAGACCCTGTGTTGCAGGCCTTGTTCACCCTTTCTGAGTTGGATCTGTATGTCTGCAGCTCTCCCAGATGGCTGCCTTGCTCTTGTTTGCCTTGCATGAAGTATATCATAGCCTGAATGCCAGGGACATGCCTGCAGCAGCAGCTTTCTCTGTAGCTGGGAAGTTGCTGCAGCATTTATCTTAGGTCTAAAGCTATGACTTGAAAGTCAACATGGCTGTGGGCCCCAGTGTGGAATGACCTTCAGTGAGTGTTCTGAGATTTGAGAACTTGGGTATACATACAATTACTAGGTTTATGTGGTCAAGTGGCTATATTAGAAATGATAATTACTGTGTGTTGATATTTATCATTTCACAAAAACAAGACATGAGGAAGGACAAAATCTTAAAATACAGATTAGCCCCTGAAAATCAATACATTTATTAAAACTCACTACATATGCAAATGTTAGCAGGCCTTGAGATGTAAAAAAATATTTCAATAATAGGAACTGTCTATGTGGTATTATCTGCTTTCTCTTGATTTGAAGAGAGCCATGAGAATTTAGCTTATAGAATTTAAAAGTACAGCCTTCAAAAGTTGAAGGACCTTAAAATGATAACAGCAGGTGCCACGATTCAAACAGCTCTGTCCTTCCCAGCAACACTTTTATTATATCGATAATGTTTCTTCCTCTTCCTTTCCAGTTGCTGCTGCCTTAGAGACACTCCACCACCCAATAGCATCTCACTACTAATAATTAAAAAGAAAATGTTGGTAAAACTCCAATGTAGACCTTTCCACCTCCTGGTGTGATAACATTTTAACTCCCCCAAGTTTTCTCTTGTATCACCTTCAGCAAGAGAAATGGTCCAGCCAGCCTCTGAGGGTAAATATTTCCTTGCAGATTTTTGAGAGCTTAGTAATTCCTTGCAGAATTTTGTAACTTAGTCCCACACTTGGAAACACTGTGCATCCTCCTCATGGGTTTTCTATGAAAGAGGGGGTAAACAGGCTACAAGAAAAAAAGAAAGCTGATTGAGGGATGATTTTGCAAAACGAACCCATTGGGTCCATTTCCTCATTTGCAGATTTTTTTGAAAACTCAAGACAAACTCTTACATAAGCATGAATAGATATTTTCCAGAGCAGTCCCCCAAAACAGAACCCAGAGCAATATTCCTAATATTCCTGCTTAATATGAGGAAGACCCAAGATAGAGAAAGAGAGGGAGAGAGGGAGAGGGAGAGGGAGAGGGAGAGGGAGGGAGGGAGGGAGAGAGAGAGAGAGAGAGAGAGAGAGAGAGAGAGAGAGAGAGAGAGCAACAGTGGTTAGTGTTGTTAGTGTTGCTTCTAAGCGCTTTGCCCTCGCCACTCCATCGAGCCCATGAAGTATAGCTCGATGAATAACTAACAGATGATTACATTTATGAGGAAAGAGTACTCACAGCAGACAGCTGCTTCCTATAGGTGACAAGCAATCTCCCGCCGGAGCTTCACCTGACGAGTCATTTTGGGATGTGATCACAAGGGTTGGAGACTGATGAAATTATCCTGTCCAACATCAAACACAAAGTGGTTGTAAATCAGCAGAGGCTGTGGCAGAGGGAGAGCAGCTCATTCTTTATGCTTTGCCAACAGTCTTCCACCCTGGGGGCTGCATGGAGCATCTTAACAATGTCATTAAGTGACCCTAGAAAGAGATTTAATTAAAATAACAAGGAAAACATCCGCATGTCCAGGAGTCTCTGAATCCTTCAGTTGTCCTGAAAAAGAGATTTTCAAGCAAGTTGGTTCTATGATTTAAAAACTCGAATGTGTTAAGGCTCTGTCTACAGAGCACAGTGACATGTATAAATAAATAGATGCCTGTCTGTTATAGCTCTTCACTTGACCTTGCCAGACGATTACATGCTGAACTTAGACTATCATTGTGTTTTTTGAGGGACATTTAGGGAAAGGCAAACCAAAAAAAAAAAAAAAAAAAAAAAAAAAAAAAAAAAAGCAAGCCAGCTCTAGTTGAGCCTGGTCAGGAGTCCTGTAAAATCAGAAATTGATCTTGCAAATGCAGTCTATCAAAAGTAGAGGGGATGAACTATAGATGATTTACACATGGTATGTGCTGAATAATACCTGATTTACACATGATCTGAAGAAACCTGGAGAAGCCATTTTGAAGTTTGCCCTGTGGAAGGGATCATATTTTAAGAGTAAAAAATTGTCAGGTATCATTGAATAGGGAAGGAGCTTTCTAAGGATCCCATTTTCCCATCACCACAAAACAGATTTATATGCTTTGTCTCCTTTAGTTGGGAAGTTCTGGTATAAATCCTCTAAAGTTCAGAACATACAAACCAGCTACTCAGAGATTTCCTGGACCTGATAATCTGCACAAAATTGTGGTTGAGGAAACAACAGTCACCACCACCACCACAACAAACAACAAACAATGGAAAAAGTCTTTTAAAATGGTTATGCTAGGTGGGTAAATGAGCTTACACAGGTCACCGTGCAATTTTAAGTCCAAAGCCTTTCTGAGTTACTTGTGGAACCTGCTATGCAAGGGCATTTGAGCAGCTCTGCATTGAAAGACCTGTGCACATTCATTCAAACAGGCTGCTTTGATAGGAGCTGTGGCTGGTGTAAAGATACCCCTTGTCTTTTATTTCCTTCTTAGCTTTCTCCCTTTGTAACTGAAAGCTGAAGTTTCATGAAATCACATGCATTTAACCTGCTAATGGTGTTTCTCAGGTGATGTCACATGGCTGATAGGGAGATTTTGTTTTACTTTTTAAATTTATAACTTCTCAGAGGACATCCAGTGAGAAAGACAGAAAGAAAGGCTCTCTCTCACTGTGTATAAAAGGCAACTGAATGTGTCCCACGGTGCCTGCTCTTTGGAACTTTGTTGATGGCTATTTTTGTGCCTGTAGCTCTGCAGTGCCCTTTCCTCTCTGGGAGTTACACTTTAATTATCTGGTACTTTGTTGGGGAAGGTATGTATTGGCTCCCAGCCAGCGTGGGCTTGGACTCTTCTCGCCACTACAGTGTCTAAAAGCATGTACAGAACAATGTTCCAATTAGATATTTAAGTGTTAGAAACATGATACACAGTGCATTTTTCTGAGGGGCTGCTCAGTGGAAAGTTTCAAAAACACACAAAAGGTAAAACTTCTTTCACATCTTTTAAACATCAGCTAGGAAGGCTGCAAAAGAGGCTGAAAATACACTGAGAGAGGTTGACATCACTTTGGCATGTAGTTTTGTTTCTCTTAAAAGCATCCCATAGATTAGACTAATGAAACCATCATCTCCAACTAGTATTCTTTCCTTTAAAGTTGCCATCCTAGGGATAACAAACTTTTCTTCTTCATTTTCTAGATTCGTGACATTTCACTGCCTACTAAATGGCTCTGGATAAATTAACATGGGGGGGATGCTTTAAGCAACCAAATAGCTGACATTCCCTTTCAGGTTAACTTTCCAAGCTGGAAGGGCCAACTCTCTTCTCTCCATATGTCAGAGATGGTAAGGGAAAAAAGTAAGTGGGAAAGGAAGCCAGCTCCTTTTATTCTCCTACCCTGTTGAGACAATAATTGTGTAAAATGTCTGGAGTAAGTTAAAAGGCCCAAAGACAGCCTTTAATTTACACCCTGCAACGGGTTAAGAGTCCAGTCAGTCGCCTCTGTTTCTATCAGTCATTCTCCTTACAACAATTGAGCTTAGTTATTTTAAATGGTAAAGTATTTAAATTCTCTTTACTGGTCTCACAATCAAACACTGCATGGCTCACCAGCCCCAGTTGATTTTCAGACTGCTTTGTACACGTTGGGGATTGAGGGTGGGAGTGGTGGGAGTGGTGGGAATGGGGTGGTGATGAGGTATAGAGAGGGTAAACAGAGTCCCTGGAGAAGCCAGGTCTCCCCTAACACACACATATACCACACATACAATTAGACTTTCCTCCACAATTGTGATTTTGTTCAATCTTTCATCTTCTTAGCCTAATTAATAGTCAACTGTTTTCTGCTTTCTTCTGTTTGTTCCATAATTACATATTACTTCCTTTAAAATATACTCCACCAACACCCCCCTCAAAACAGCCCATAAGTTTTTTGAAATATTGACTATATTCAGAGAAAAAAAACAATGTCCAAGATTCTAAGAGGGAAATAGCTAGTGTAGAATTTTAAGGAAAGGGAAGAATCTCCCCTTAGCAATGAGTTCAATAGACCCTCAAGTTCCTCAAATCAGGGTAAGATCTGATTATCATAACCATTTGGCAAACTCAGAGTTAATCACATGATAAAAAGCTGAAATTTTCTTTAGCTGAATCTTTTTATTAGACTTCATCCCCAAATTAACTTGAATCTCAAAATTCCAATGACCATGTCTCTGAACCCAAGTGTATATTTTATCTGGATCTAGAACAGACTATTTAGCAGAAAACATAAACTACACAGAAGCACAACCTTTGAAAATAGGCGAAACACAATGTTGGTTAAAGGTCTAAGAGCTCTAGGCTTTGAAGTCCTTCAGGAATCCTCACAGCAGATTTAACCTTTTCAGAAGTGGAATGGAATTTACCATCAGCCTCCAGAGTTGATTTCAAGGTTTCTTTGGCAGTAGGTGAAGGGACTATAAACTGATGAGATAGTAGTAGGAGTATAGACACAAGATATCTAATTTAGGCTAATCTTCAGTAAACTCAGTTGGGGGACCACGCCATCCATTTTCATATAAACATATTTGATTGATATGGCAGATGTCAGAACTATCTCAAAACTTTCAATTTTCACTCATGTCTCTTTAATGATCAGGTACTTGAAATGACAAGAGTAAAATTAAGCAGAGTTTCACAGTGAGTGGTGCTGAGGTGGGATTGAGGGTAGGGGGACAGAGTCTAGAGTTTGTGGATGAAAATCCTACCATGTTCTCCCAAGCACCACTCCCAGTACCACAGCATGTGATGTGTTCTTGCTTCTGGACGATGCAGGTAGAACTGCCCCACCACATGCCGAATGTGCACTCTTTAAACCCCTCCCTTTCTGTTTATTTCAGAGGTCTTTGGGCAGTGTCAGGGTAAGAAGATGGGCTAGACAAAAACTAACAATTTAACAATATGGAGCCTAACTTTTCTTCAGCCTTTGACCATTTGTTCACCATGGAGTTTTTGTGGCAACTATACTTTTTAAAATGGTCTTTGGTCTAGGGAAGAAGCTCAATGAGTGGAGTGCTTATGTAGAGTGCAGGAAGCTCTGGGTACCACATGAATAAACTTGACAGCACTCACCCATAATCTAAGCACTTGGGAAATCAGAAGTTTAATTATCTTCCTGTACATCATGAGAACATGGCCAGTCTGGGCTACTTGAGACCCTATCTCAAAACAAAATTATTTATCATTTTGGTTGCTAATCTTTGAGTATTATTCAACCACCTTAAATTATAGTATCCAAGGTAAGAACCTTCTTGCATTCTTCTGTCTCTTGTCCTATGCATGTGACTAAAACCATCTGTAGTTTCTCCCAATCGAGTGTTTCAGGGGAGTCACATTGTACTTGGGGGGGGGGATAGCGTCCCCTCTGTGAGTCCAGGCTATGTGTAGATTTCCATAGGAAGCATTCCTGTACCCACTCAGGAAGGTGCAGAGAATTTGGGCAACTTACTGGCAGTGAATCCCTTGAAATAGGCCGGGGACCAACCTAGGTCATAGGGTGGACAGCAACTATGCTTCAGTCCTTTCCCTTGTCATCCATCTTTCAGATGTTTAAAGTGAGTGTCCACTGAGAATATTCTACTCTAGGGTGCTTCGTAGCATTACCTCAAGCCAATGTGCTTCCACCCCAGAGTGGAACATGCATACTTACACACTGCATACTTGCACACTGGTCTACACATACACACATACACACATACACTCCTATTTAGATACTACTTTGGGACTATAATACTAAATCATGTATGTTTGAGAGAGTTATTTTCAGAAGCTAAAAAATCCTATATTACAGGTTTCTTCTTTGCCTAGACAGCTTATAGGGAAAGGCAGTACAAACACAAGTATTATAAAAAAGAAACCTTATGAATAACAAAAAGCATTTTTAAAAAGTATCATGTATTTTCATACATTTCATATCTTGCCTCTCTATCAGCATGTAGCAAAAACAAAACAAAACAAAAAATTCTCAATTTTTTGTCAATAGCTTTGGAAGATGTAGTGTAATCTGAAATTAAAGTGTTAAAAAGAAGAAAATCTGAACATTACATTATATTGAATTTTCTTTTTGGTTATAGCTTATAGTGATGGTGACAGGTTTTACAGAGGTGGAGATTGAACCTTGGGCCTGACGCTGAGCCACTTCCCAGTTCTTATCAAATTCTCTCACTCAGCTGTAAATTAAATTGGAGTTAGTGGTACAAACTTCATAAAGATTGTTCCTGTGCTGTGTTTAGCCCGGCGTTTAATGTGCATTTTTTTCGTATGCCTGAGCTTGTTGCAAATGATAGGGTCTTCATCACAGAGCAAATGTGATAGGGTCTGTCAAAAGGAACAGAAGGCTCAAGGAGGGGGCCCTGTCATTCACTGGACACACTGTTTTTCTGCTAGCACATACGAGTGGGGGCTGCTTTTCCCTCATCTTCTTACTGCCTGAGTAGAGTATTTGACTTAAAAATCAAAACAGTTACATTTGAAAATGACATTTCAGAAAGAGAAAAAGCTGAAGCTACCTGGGAAGAAGGAAATAACGGATACCGTTGGTGTTTGGTGGTCTTGACGTGATGCCCACTGTCATGCTTTTGATAGCTCACATTTTGCCAGGTTTTCATTTTATCTTAGCCAATGCCCTGAACAGAAAACACAACGAGTAGGTAAAAAAAAAATAATCTGTGAACCATAATAAATGGATTTCTGCCAATGACAGGTCATGATACTGGGAAAAAAATCTGTGATGACCCTCTTTCCTCTACACTCATTTATCTCTTCCTGGTGTCCACTGATAGATTCTTGCTGTATGATTTATTGCAGAAAAACACCACCTAGAAATGGGCTTTTGATAAAATTGTTCAAGGATTCCTGGACAATAAATCCTAATCTTAACATGCAATGCTGCAGAATGTTTCACCTTTCTTATGCTATAAATAAAATATGCCAAATAAGATGATAAATCCATACATTTAAGCACTATCTATGTAGTTTAGGAAATAAAGTCATAGTGTGTACGCCTGCTGTTAATAGCAACTCTAGGTCTGGGAATATTGATGGCAGGGTTTGTGCATTTGCCGTCCAAATATTTAGTACTCTGCGTGCTTATGAAATTTCATGGCTTTTCATGTCTGGGAAGGCTGGTTCTGCAGAGCCTAGGTAGGTTAAGCATAATCAGTTTCTGATAGCTCGAATCGAGGGATGCTTTCTGAACACAGCTTGCATTAGGAGACAGCTGATAACATAAGTTTGTGCAGAGACCTTGTTTTATAATTAATCATCTACTGAAGGGAATGATGGGTCTCAGTCATCTTATTGTGACCAACTAGTGACATGGGTGTGAAGCTTGCAGAACTCTAGTATTTAGGCTTCTTCTCATAAACTCAAAGACAGGTATTTGCACCCCCTCCCAGAGAGAAAAGGGCTTAAAGGAGTTTCT